>NW_011924529.1:0-917 GCF_000151845.1 Pteropus vampyrus
GCCCCAGGTGGGTTTCTCCCAGGAGGGGTGGGCATGACTCTGTTTTGGTTCCATTGCTCTCCCTAGGGCCCAGAATGGTCCCTGGGCACCTTAGTCAATACTCCAATCCATTCCCGACGAACGACTGGGGTACATGTTACAGGTCTCATGGAGGTCCCTTTTCCCTGATCCGGGTGAGGTATTTTTGTCTCCAAGTCTGCCCATTACCGTAGCTCCTCTCCCAGTCATGAGCATCCCCAAAACCGTGAAGTCACTCTAATTCAAACAATGAAAAAAAAAATATGCCTCCTTCAAGGCATCATAGCCACCAAGTAGATCAACCCTTCCTTAAGCACACGAGGTCCAGAGAAGGGCAGCCTCACAGCCTCTTCATAGGGGCACAGTTCCTCAGCAGCCAGAGAGCCGGCCACCAAGTCCACCAGAACTTGTCTGGAACGAGGCAAAGTTCAGGCTGTCCCCCATACCGGGAAGTTCTGACCTGCCCCAAAGTCAGCTGGATCCTTCCCTCCTCTCCTTTGGTGGCCAGTCAGCCAGAAATTGCGGGGAGGTGGGTGGGGGGAGGATTCCTTGTACCTGTAAGGTGCAGGGACATCCCTCCCCCTAAATTTGGGGGGGAGTCTCAGTGGAAACCATGTAGTGTGTGTGGGCTGCCTTTGTGGGCAAGTGTTACCCAGTGGAAAGTTGGAGGGGGGTGCTTTAAAAAAAGTTTTCACCTGTCCCTTGGCCCCCTGATCAGAGCTCAGGACCCCTCACCATCAGGAATTCCTTACTGCCATCTAACCTCGATCCTGCCTATTGCGGTTTCAGCCAACTCCCTTCTCTCCTGGGTTCAGGGGAGGTAGAGAATAGCTGGTTATCATGTTCTCTCCCTGGTCTTTTGTGAGATCAGGGATCGTAGTCTGGCCAGGTCACCCTGA
>NW_011924530.1:0-917 GCF_000151845.1 Pteropus vampyrus
TTATTTGTCTATCGATGGACATAAACGTTAATTCCATATCTGCTATGTAACTAATGCTACAATGGGCATAGGGTTACCTACATCTTTTAGAATTATTGTTTTGGATTTCTTCGAATAAATACCTAGAAGGGGAAGTGCTGGGTCATATGGTAGTTTTATTTTTAATTTCTTGAAGAACCTCCAGACTATTTTCCATAGTGGCTGCATCAATTTGCAATCCTACCAAGAGTGCACAAGGGTTCCCTTTTCTCCACATTTTTGCCAACGCTTGTTTGTTGTTTTATTGATGATGGCCATTCTGACAGGTATGAGGTGATATCTCATTGTGGTTTTAATTTGTATTTCCCTGATGATTAGTGATGTCGATCATCTTTTCATACGTCTATTGACCATCTGTATGTCCTCTTTGGAATAATGTCTGTACAGTCTTTTTACTCTGTTTGTTTGTTTGTTTTTGTGTTAAGTTGTATGAGTCCCTTACATATTTTGGTTATTAACCTCTTATTAGATTTATCTATTATTTGTGAATATCTTCTTTCATTCAGTTGTCTTTTTGTTTTGTTGATGGTTTTCTTTGCTGTGCAAAAATTCTTTAGTTTGACGTAGTCCCAACTAAGTGTTTATATTTCCTTTTGCTTCCCTTGCCTGAGGAGACATATCCAAAAAAATATTGCTAAGAGTGATGTCAAAGGGTTTACTGCCCATGTTTTTTCTAGGAGTTTGATAGTTTTAGGTCTTAAATTTAAGTCTTTAATCCATTTTGAATTTATTTTTATGTGTGGTATAAGTGGCCAATTTCACTTTAAGAGAAATGGCTCTTTAAGTGCTCAGGCATTCAGATTCACCTGCTACAGGGCCCAGTTCAGAGGCAGCCAGTGGCACCCAGACTTAAAGTGAAGGAGGCTCACCTACCTACA
>NW_011924531.1:0-917 GCF_000151845.1 Pteropus vampyrus
ACAGTGCAGACAGCTGAGGGTTTGATTTCGGCCTCCGTGCCTCACGAGCTTGGCGATCACCACTATGAACCTTTCATTTATTCATTTGGAATGCGTCCACGGGGACCATCACGACCATCCCAGGCAGAAAGGTGAGGGAGAGGGAGGTGTCTGCTTCCGTCCTGAAGTCTGATTTCCACTGCGGAAAGCGGGAAGGAGCCGAGGCCTTAGGAAGGAGCCCCGGGGCCTCTGGGATGAAAAGAGATCATGCTGAATTGTGGCTCTGGAACGCCCGGTGTCCACACTGCGGGGAGGTGGAGGTGCTCTGAGCGGCCTGTCTTCTGTGGTAGACCAGGGGTCCACGCAGGTGTCCTTCGAAAATCCACCATATACATATATATGCATATAGTTGAACATATAAATGCATATATATGTATATGGTAGCTTTGGCAAAAAGCTCTCTGGTGACGTCCATTTTGAGCCAGAATCGCAGACTTCCGAGAAAAGGCTCACTTGCGGCAAATGCACAGCCCTCCCGTGGCCTTGGGGCTCTGTGGGCGATGCTCGGTCATCTGCGGGTACTGGGGTACCGAAGTTGGAGGAGCACTCACTGACACTTTGAGCTCCTAGAGGTACAAACTACGTCTCATTCGTCTCTGTATGCTCTTGCAGGGTTTCAGGACCAGCCACAGACAGCGTACCCAGGGATGCTTTGGCCCCCTGCGTCCATGGCGGCCGTCACCCGCTGGAAAGAGTTCAGTTTGGGAGACACTGCAGAGAGCTGTGGGTCTGAATTCGGCCTCCGTGCCTTAAGGAGCTTTGCGATCAGCTCTTTGAGCCTTTCATTTCTTTCATTTTGATGCCGTCCACCGGGGACCATTTACGACCATCCCAGGCAGAAAAGTGAGGGAAAGGGAGGTGTTTGCTTCCGTTCTCCA
>NW_011924532.1:0-917 GCF_000151845.1 Pteropus vampyrus
TCATCTGTGTGCTAGCAGCCTCCCGATGGACATTCCCGTCACATTCTGTGTAGCAACCATCAGGATAACAGCGTTTCCTCCTTATTAATCTTTCTTAAGTCGGGGTGGGTTATGAAGTTCACACAAAAGACAACGTAAACAGTCTGGCAGCCCTCAAAATGTGACGCATCCGGCTACGGAACGACCCAGTAATCCCATTCCTAGGCGCCTACCCAGGGGACATGAAACCGTAAATCTGCAAGAAACTCGGACGTGGATAGTCCTAGCGGCACTTTTTGTAATAGCCGAAAAGCGGACACAGCCCCGATGTCCCTAAACCAGCAAATGGATGAGTAAAATACGGCCTGTCCACACGTCCGACTATCAGCCAGCAGTACAAAGGAAGGAAGCTCTGATACATGTCAGCAGAACAGGTCGTCCGTAAGAGGCCTCGTGTTGTATGATGCCATTTCTTCTACATGTCTAGAACGGTCAGACTCCGACACAGTAGATTAATGGTGGCCCAGGGCTGAGGAGGCGGGGAAGGGGGTGACAGGTAGGGAATTTCTTTTTGAGGTGACGAAAGTGTTCAAAAATTAGATCACAGTGATGGGAATACACTGAAAACACAGGAAAAAAGTCAGGGAGGTGGTACAGCTGGGGTCCGACCGCGGCGGAGGGTGGGATGCACTCGCTTCAACCTGAGAATTTGCTCGTTTCCCGCCTTGCAGAGGAAGAGGGGGAAGGAGGAGGCAGCCTAGGGCGCGGGAAGGCGGGCCCGGTAGCTCGTGCTCAGGAGGGGAGGACAGGGCTGGCGGCGAGCCCCGCGTTCGTGTCTCCCCCGGGGGCTGGGGGTGCGGCCGGCCCCCCGGCGCGGACAGCCACTGCCCGCCGGCCTCCCATCTGCAGAGGCCGCGGCCCCGGCCCTGCGGCTCGGC
>NW_011924533.1:0-916 GCF_000151845.1 Pteropus vampyrus
GGAAGAAAGTGGTCAGTACCAAAGAAAAGGGGGAAAAGAAATATCTGGAAATTGCACAACTGTAACATGGATTTTATGTCCAAATTCCAGAGAAAATTATATAATCAGTTTTTAAGTACTTTGAAAAGGAACCAATGCACTATAGTGACCTCTTCTCATATTACTGGATTAAAAGATCAAGGAAATACGGTAAGGAAGTTCACAAAACCTTTCATTAAACTTCTATAGACAATATAGAATAAGATAGACCTGATACCATATTTAGAGGATTCATAATCATACACATGAGCGTCTATTTATGTGCTTTGCGCGTAGAAAGTTCTTGGTAAACATTTACGTACTGAGCGAATATATGAATGACTAGCATTTACCAGTTTCCCCAGGCAGGCATCGCATGTCATATTGTAATTACTTTTATGTGTGTCGCTCCCACAGGAACATCATAAAACCCTTCAGCCAGAATCTCATTCATCCTTTGTCCCCAGGGCCCAGTACTGGGCCTGAACTAGCATGTACACAAGTAGTGTTTGTAAATTAAATAATAATAATAATAATAATAATAATAATAATAATAATAATAATAAAACAGAAGAGATATACCCAAAACTCAGAAAGGTCGAGAATAAAAATGCTTAACTCACTTTACAAACGATAGCATGCTAGGACTACCCTTTCAAGGTGAATGTAATTTTGAGCTGCAGGAATAGAGAGCTGGCCTTTTTGGAAGTGCCCAGACACAGCTGAGGTGTCAGCATCGTGTTTTAAAAAGGACTTTGACAAACTGAAGCCGGGATATTGAAAAGTATGGAAACAAGCCTCTGTGAAGACTGATTGGATAACTGGGCACTATTTTGGTTGATAAGAAAAACTTAGAAAGATCATGACTCAGTTCTTCAATGTCTCGCACAGGGCCGCT
>NW_011924534.1:0-916 GCF_000151845.1 Pteropus vampyrus
CCAGGCTGCGCCCTGCTCCCCCGTCACTGCCCCGAGCACAGAGGAGCAGTAGCTGTGGGTTCAAGGACCTACAGAGTCAACTAGACACTCGCTTTCGAAATTCATTTATGCTCGCGTCTCTCCCACCTTAACGAAATAAAGCCCTGAGCTCCAGGCCCCTCGGCCACCCTCCACTGCCCGAGCTAAGCTTCTTCACAGAGCGGGCAGCTCTCCTGGCCCGCTCACTGCTCGAGCCCCTCCTGTCTGGTCACGGCCCCCACCCTCCACCCAAATAGCTCCTGCTAAGGTCTCCAGTGCCTCCCCGGCCCCCAAGCCCACTGGACAATTCTCTGTCCCGCCCGCTCCCCAGCACCTGGCATCGTCGCCCCCCCCCCCCCCCGCTTCGTGAACCTCTCCTGCCCCCTCCATGCTCCACGGCGACTTCTGGTTTCCATGTCCTTCGCAGAGTCGCCTGGGCCTGGCTGCCACGAGAGCAGGATCCCGCGGCCGGGCGGCTCCCGGCTGCATCCTGTCCTTGCGCCACGGTGTCTTCGCCCATGACGTTAAGCCCCCATAGGTAGCTGACGCGTCACAGTCCCCCAGCCCTGACCTCTCTGGGAGCCACACGATCACAGGACCTGCTGGGTGCTTGGGATCCCCAAGGACCCATCGGCCCCAGCCCACCCAGCCCGGCTCGCCAGCATTCCCCAGAGAAAACCAGGAGGAAAGACGGCCACCATTTCTGGACACGGAGCCAACAGCTGGGAAACTGCCCCAGTAAGGGCACTGTCCCGGGGTGCCATGCCCCCCACCCGCCCACCCCCGGCTGGGTCCCACCTGGAAGCTGAGATCGTGATCTCGTTTGGAAAATGGGTTGCTGTCATATAATTAGTTAAGATGCGTCACGCCGGAGTAGAGGGCCCCTTATGACTGACTG
>NW_011924535.1:0-916 GCF_000151845.1 Pteropus vampyrus
CTCACCCAGTAAGGGCTTTGAGGAATGTGGTAATTCCGGTTGCCTCTTTAGAGCTGCCACCCCTTAAAGAGCCCACGTCTACAAAGTCTCATTGTGAAGTGGATGGACATCTTTACTTCCTGGTTTTTGAACTTTTGGATTTTTATCCCCAAATCACATCTTTCATATAAGGAGCAAATGGCTTCCACTGTTCCATCCTCAAGCCAGCTAAGATAGGTATCTTTTAAATAGAATTTTAAGCCTTACTGAGCAGCAGAGGTACTAAAGGCAAGTCCGAAGAAAGGCTTTTCCCTTCTATTATTTTTTTTAACCCAAACTGTGAACACAGCTTCACCCCTACGTGACTTTCTTCCTAAGCAGGCATTTCTTACAGTGGCCAGCGCGGGCCTCCTTGCCTGCCTGGGACCATATCAGAAGGCATTGTGTCTAAATTGTGGCACCCCTTGGCTTCTACATTGGGACTGTGTTATTCTCTTCTTTTCCAAAAAGGTTTCAACGTTACTTTCTTGTAGAGATAATATATATATATTCCATTTTATTCGAGCTTAGAAAGCAAGCGGTATAAACTGTTCACTGGTTTGGTTTATCGACACCAGCCGTACAGTCATACATTTAAAGCCAGTAAAAAAAAGTACTGATAATATGTTCTTGACTGTGGCACTATTTGGGATGACAAATCGGTCTGCTCATCTGCTCTGTGATCTACTGAAACATAATTCTGCCACACACTCTCCTGGCTTTGCTGCCAGCCTGTTCCCAAGAGTGCTCCAGGCAGGAAAGTCACAATGTCGCCAGAGGGCCACCCTACTACCAAGTATTCTTGCTCCAGTTATGATTACTGTCTTCATCTGCTTAAGCACCTATAACAAAATCACATAGACTGGGTGGCTTAAACAATAGACGTTTATCTATCACA
>NW_011924536.1:0-916 GCF_000151845.1 Pteropus vampyrus
CTCAGGGAGAAGTGGAGGATCTGGGAGTTTCCTCCCAACTGCCACACTGTGTTGGGAGGAGGGACTAGGACAAGGGAGTGTGTACTAGTTGCTAGGTTTGCCGAAGGAGGAACGCACAAGGCCAAAGGGGTTAAGCAAGGTTTATTGTAGCAGAGTGACAGCCAGGCTGAGCCAAAGATGGCGTCGGCCCCGAATGCGAGAGGATCTGAAACTTATATGAGGTTTGAAGTGGGCTTTTTTGGTGGGAATATTTTGGGCAGGTAAATTGGCAGGGAAGGGGGAGAGTTCATTTAAGCAGGAGGTGAGCATGTAGCGTTGCCAACCTGGATGCAAGGTCCGGTTCCCACACAAAGGTAAGGAAGGAGTCTGGTCCCCACGCTACGGGGGCAGGGATGGTGCCCTCATGGACCTAACATTCCAGCCTTTTTTGGTTTATGGAATAGGAATAGCGACTAGGTCTTCTGTAGCTGCTTCCTGCTGAGTAGGGGCAGCAGGATCTGTTGGAAAGGGGTTCGGTAGTGGATAGTTGACTGGAGTATGGTTTTGACTGGTAGGTTCTGCTGGCCCGAGGGCTTGATAGTGGGGCACGGAATGAAGTAGCATGACTTCCGCTCTAGACTGGCTGGTAAAACACGTGAAAACGGTCTTGGAGGAGGCAAGAAATCCAGCGCAGTATGCAAGACCCAAAGGCTGAAATGAGAAAAATGAAGGTTAGAGGCTCCGTGAAAGGTAAGAGCCAGGTAACCCAGTTGGTTTTTAGCCAGGTGTCCCAATAATTTGCTTGGCACTCTCTTATCTTATTCGCTTTGTCCTTTAACGTTTTAGCTGCATCTCTTACTAGTCCTGATCGTAGCATAAAACACATTCTCATTTGGAAAGAGGCAGAGACCTCCTTTTTCAGCTGTCAGTAAATCTA
>NW_011924537.1:0-916 GCF_000151845.1 Pteropus vampyrus
TTTCTATGAATTTGACTACTCTAGATAGTTCATATAAGTAGAATCATACATGTATGTGTCTTTTTTAACTGGCTTATTTTACTTAGTATAATGTCCTCAAAGTCCATCCCTGTCGTAGTAGCATGTGTCACAATTTTCTTCCTTTTTAAGACTGAATAGTATTCCACTGTGTGTACATACATTTTTTTTAATCCATTCATCAGTCTGTGGACATTTGTGTTGCTTCCATCTTTTGGCTATTGTGACTAGTACTGCTATGAACATGGGAATATAAATATCTGTTCAAAACTCTGCTTTCACTTTTCTTGAGTATATACCCAGAAGTGGGATTGCTGGATCTTATGTAATACTATTTAATTCTTTGAGCAATCGCTCCTGTTTTCCACAGCAGCAGCACCATTTTACATTACAAGCAATGTACGAGGGTTCCAGTGTCTCCACATCCTCACCAACAATTGTTTTCTGTTTGTTTGTTTTTATAATAGCCATCCTAACGGGTGAAAAGCAGTATTTCATTGTGGTTTGAATTTGTTTTTCTCTCATAATTAGTGCTATGGCCTGAATGTTTGTGTCCCTTCAAAATTCATGTTGAAATCCTGACTTCCAAGGGAGATGGAATTATCAGATGAGTCTTTGAGACATGATATGGTCCAATTTGTCTATTTTTTACTTTTGTTGTCTGTACTTTTGGTGTCATCTCCAAGAAATCATTGCCATTCTAATGTCATGAAATGTTTCCCTGTGTTTTCTTCTAAGGGATTTATACTGTTTTTTTCTTCTAAGGGATTTATAGTGGTTTTTGTTTTTGTTTTTTACTACCTTTTTATGAGCACCTTTTCCACATTTGTTGGAAGACTACTCATTTTTTTTTTTTTTTTTTTTATGGGTAGAGTTGTTGCTCAAGGACTTTTTTTCT
>NW_011924538.1:0-916 GCF_000151845.1 Pteropus vampyrus
AAAACTGAGGCTGAGCCATAGCCTCCAAAACCCAAACCAGAGGGGCCTCTCTCTCTCCCATACACTCCAAGACAGAATGCCACCGAGCAAACACTACCGAAACTATCAATACCACTGACAGGAACTAAGACTAAGGGTAGTGAGCATGATTAAACAACTATAAGGAAAAAATAGATATTATTAACACTTTATATAAAGCAGAGATCCAAGAGGCTTAGATGCCACTTACTGGAAACCAAAGGGTTAGGGACCATTATATAATAAATCTTTCAGGGAGAAAAAAAAAAAAGCAGAACACACTTCCAATTAATGCCCAAGTGGAGAAATAGTCCATTAAACACCATGAACAACCAAGGTGACAAGAAAAAGAGAAAAAATCTCCAGAAAATAAGCTTATAGACATAGAAATATGCAACCTAAATGACAGAGAATTCAGGATGGTACTTCTGAAAAAACTCAATGAGATCTGAAACAAATCTTATCAACAATTTCAGGAATTGAAAAAACAACTAGATGAGCAGAATGAGTTCTTTAGCAAGGAGACTGAAACCTTCAAAAAGGACCAAAGACCTTCTAGAGATAAAGAGTGCACAGGAAGAGTTGAAAAATTAAATAACAAGCTTGGGAAATAGAGTCAACCAAATGGAGGAAAGGATCAGTGATATCGAAGACAGAAATCTAGAAATCAGAAGGAAGAAGAGAGAAACCAAAGAATGAAAAATAATGAAAGAGAAATATAAGAACTAGCTGATACCATCAGGAGAGGAAACATAAATAATGGGAATTCTTGAAGAGGAGGAAAATGAGCAGGGATTAGAAAGCATTTTCAGACAAATGGCGGGCGAGAATTTCCCAAATCTAAGGAATGAGCTGGAGCTTGGAATTCAAGAAGTCAATAGAACACCCAATTATCTCA
>NW_011924539.1:0-916 GCF_000151845.1 Pteropus vampyrus
CAGATGAAAAAAAATACACTTAAAAAGCAAGACAAAATAAATTTAAAAAGTATAATAGAGAAGCTAAAAAGTTGTGAAATAATAGCTTCAAATTGCTGAGAAGAAAATAACTGTCGATCTAAAATTGTATAACTGAAATGTAATCTTTCAAGAAGTAAAATAAAGGTATATTCAGAAAAAATGAGACATGTAACTGAAAAAATATATTTTAAGAAAAAAAGAAAATAACAAATGAAAAGTCTTAGATTCAAGAAGAAATTATAAATTTAAAAAATTGCAAACATATATGTAAATATAAATAATCATTGACCATTAATTTTGACAATAATATCTCATTTGTGAAATTAAAAAACAATCTAAAGCTAAAAACTAGAAAATAATAACATCTAGGCCAGGATGGGATGTATGTAGTTCATCTATTTTAAGATCCTTATATTATTGGGGAGGTGAATAAAAATATTGATTAATTTTATAATTTAATATAAATATACTTATTAAAATTTAAGGATATTCTCCTATGAAAATATAATTACAATGAATACACATCAAATTAGCGGAGAAAAATTCTTAATTTAAAAAATTCTTAAATTAAATTCTTAAATTAACTAATCAAAAGCAATATCAAGAGAGGTAGGAAACAAAAGAAAAACAATGAAGAGGCAGCATAAAATTTAAGGTAGAAAAATATACAAATAGATTGTTTATCACAGAAATATAAACAAGGGATTATGCAGATATGTAAAAAATAATAAAAATATATTTTAAAAATCCAATACATATTTACAAAAAGCAAACTTGTAACATAAGTTAGTAAAACATAAGAAAAGAATTGAAAGTAGAAAAGGATGAAAAAAAATATAACAGAACCTACTCAGACCAAATGATGACATGATCGAATAACAGAAAATAGTCTTTG
>NW_011924540.1:0-916 GCF_000151845.1 Pteropus vampyrus
CACGAAGAGCCTTCAGTAGATCACTGGATAAAGAAGCTGTGATGCATACACACGATGGAATATTACTCAGCCATTAAAAAGGTGAAACACTGCCATATGTCACAGTGTGGCTGGATCTTGAGATTATCATGCTAAGCAAAATAAGCAAGACAGGAAAAGTTGAGAACGATATTTCACTGATATGTACGATATAAAACTGAAAGCGACAAATGAACAAGACAAACATAAACTTCATATACGTTTCAGAACCAGTGTTTCTACCAATTTTGGTAATTTTTTTCTATATAGACAATAACGTCATCGGCAAATATTGGAAGTTTTATATCTTCCTTCCTAAACTGTGTAACTTTTATTTATTTTCTTATCTTCTTACACTAGACAGGTTCTACTATGGATTTAAATAAGATTGGTGAGTGAGGACATAGCTTCCTTGATCCCAAGTTATTGGAAAAGTGTTCATTCTCTCACCTTTAAGTTTGATGTTACCTGTCAGTTTTTAATATATAGCTTTTATTAGCTAAAGGAAGTCCCCTGCTAAATTAGTCAGGCTTCTCCAAGGAAATATGACCAATAACACACGGGTGTGTGTGTGTGTGTGTGTGTGTGTGTGTGTGCATGTGTGTGTGTGTGTGCATGTGTGTGTGTGTGTGAGAGAGAGAGAGAGAGAGAGAGAGATTGACACACAGAGAGAGAGAGAGAGAGAGAGAGACAGAGACAGAGACAGAGAGAGACAGAGAGACAGAGAGAGAGAGAGAGAGAGAGAGAGAGAGCGCTCGCACAGATATTTTGGGGACTGCCTCGTGTGAATATGGAGGCTGGGTATTTTCCAGCACGACGAGGCTGGGTGGGCTGGACGACCCCATTGAAGGGCTTGAATGTCTGCTGTTTGAGCAATGAAGGCCTTATGCTGGAAAAA
>NW_011924541.1:0-915 GCF_000151845.1 Pteropus vampyrus
AGGCCGTCACCCGCTGGAAGAGGTAGTGGTGGACACTGCAGACAGCTGTGGGTCTGATTTCGGCCTCCGTGCCTTATGAGCTTTGCGATCACCTCTTGGAGCCTTTCATTTCTTCATTTTGAATGCGTCCACGGGGACCATTACGACCATCCCAGGCAGAAAGGTGAGGGAGAGGGAGGTGTCTGCTTCCGTCCTGAAGTCTGATTTCCAATGCGGAAAGCAGGAAGGAGCAGAGGCCTTAGGAAGGAGCCCCGGGGCCTCTGGGATGAAAAGAGATCATGCTGAATTGTGGCTCTGGAACGCCCGGTGTCCACACTCCGGGGAGGTGGAGGTGCTGGGAGCGGCCTGTCTTCTCTGGTAGACCAGGGTCCACACAGGTTTCCTTCGAAAATCCACCATATACATATATATGCATATAGATGAACATATATATGCATATATATGTATATGGTAGATCTGGCAAAAAGCTCTCTAGTGACGTCCATTTTGAGCCGGAACTGCAGACTTTCGAGATACGGCTCACTTGCGGCAAATTCACGGCCCTCCCGGCGCCTCGGGGCTCTGAGGGCGGTGCTCGGTCGTCTGCGGGTACTGGGGTACAGAAGTTGCAGAAGCACTCACTGACACTTTGAGCCCCTAGAGGTACAAACGGCGTCTCATTCCTCTCTGTATCCTCGTGCAGAGCTCCAGGCCACCCACAGACAGCGGACCCAGGGAGGCTTTGGCCCCTCCGTCCCTGGAGGCCGTCACCCGCTGGAAAGAGGTAGTGGTGGACACTGCAGACAGCTGTGGGTCTGATTTCCGCCTCCGTGCCTTATGAGCTTTGCGATCACCTCTTCGAGCCTTTCATTTCTTCATTTGATGCGTCACGGGGACCATTACGACCATCCCAAGCAGAAAGGTGAAGGGAAAAGG
>NW_011924542.1:0-915 GCF_000151845.1 Pteropus vampyrus
AAATGGAGATGGCAGATGCAAGGTGAAGCGCATTGTAACGCATGACCTCTTAGTGCGACAGGAATTTTAAAAAGAGATAGTGTTATTGTAAGGTCGTTTGGAGAAATTCTTTCGGGAACTCTAGATCCCAATTTTAAGAGGTTGGAAACAGTCTAAAATAGGTGGCAAAACATTAGAATCTTAATCCTCAAAAAAATCCTTAGATGCCACGATTCCTAATTTATTTGAATTGAAACGAAAACAGAAATGGATGTTTTTGTCAGACGTCTGTGCAAGATGCGGGGTGAGCGCTCAGGCTCCGGACTCAGGCTTCCATGTCAGAACCCTCGTCGCCACATAGGAGCTGCGGGAATTTGGGCGCTGTTCCCTTGTCTGTAAAATGGAGATAAATAATCATAAAAGGACGCCCCTCGAGCGCTGATGTGAGGATCAAATGCATCCGCGTACGTGAAACGCGCAAAACGTGGCCCGCGGCGGCGCTAAAGAGCAGTGACCACTGGGGAGTGGAAGGCCTGGGCGTCCTGCAAAGTCCCGTCGCTCTGCCATTGTCGCTGCGGATGAGCTGGGCGGACCTGCGCCCCGCCCCTGCGAGCATCCCCCGCGCAGCGCCCCGCCCCTGCGAGCATCTCGCTAGGCTCGGGGGACCCAGGCGCCACTGCGCCGGGCGCGCGCCTGCGGGGCGGCCTGGGCGGTGGGAGGACAGGAGGACAGGCGGACAGGAGGCCAGGAGCGCGTGGGCGCGTGGGCCATCGGCCCCGGGAGCTCAGCATGCCCTAGCCCGGGCCTCTCTGAGGAGGAGGTTCTGCGCGTCTGCCTCGGGGGCTTTTCTTGTTCGGCCCGCACCTGTACGTTTGGTGCACGTGGAACTGCCGTGTTCGCGCGCGTGTGTTCGTGAACATACTCGCTTATTTCTGC
>NW_011924543.1:0-914 GCF_000151845.1 Pteropus vampyrus
TCAGCTGGTGCAAAGTGTTTTATTTTAAGACCCAAGGCTGATTTCTCTCCCTCAACACAGGAATAACCCCAGAGAGGCTCTATGCCTGAGGGAGTTAGCTCCATGTTCTGCACATACAAAATCATACACATAGGTAGTTGTGGCTGCCGCTGTGCTGTAGAGACTCTCTCTACAAACATTGTATGGGTTTCCCTCATTAGTGTTTGAGACTTAGAGCTGACTTCTCACTCATTTTCTCGAAAAAAGAAAAGAAAAGAAAAGAAAAACTTAGGAGTGTAATAGCCCGCTGAAATGTGAAAGGGTTAAAGAATAATTAAAACCTGAAACTGGACAAAGGAAGTCCATAACTTAGGCCTAGTTTCTGGAACCCCTAACCACACTCTGTTAATCATGAAACTTGTAACAATGAGCTCATACGCTAACTGCCAATTTTAGCCTGTGTAACCCTGCTTGCTTGCGTGGCATGAAAAATAATCAATTGTATATAAGCTGAAAATTACTGTTTGGCCATCGCCCATGGGAACACTGGCTATTGTCCATGGGAACATAGGCAATCACCCATAGGAACATAACATTCTAACACAAGCTTTCTGCTTCTGTACTTTCCGCTTGCACACCTGACCAGTGGGTTGACAGGTAGTGAATAGGAGAAAGATGGACCTTTGTGTTTAAGACAGAATGAGGAATGGGATTTGGGGCTTAAAAACCTTGTATCTTGGCATTTCGAGGCTGCTCCTTTGCAAGGACAGCCGCCGGCTAATAAACTGTCTCCTGGTTAAGAGCACTCAAGTTGGGTCTGGTATTCTGGACACACAAGGAGAAGAGGGAATTTGCAGTGTTCCGCAGCTGACGGGCCAACTGACTGTGTGTGTGTGTGTGTGTGTGTGTGTGTGTGTGTGTGTGTGTGTGTGTGT
>NW_011924544.1:0-914 GCF_000151845.1 Pteropus vampyrus
CAGGTTTCCTTCGAAAATCCACCATATACATATATATGCATATAGATCGAACATATATATGCATATATATGTATATGGTAGATTTGGCAAAAAGCTCTCTAGTGACGTCCATTTTTAGCCGGAACTGCAGACTTCCGAGATACGGCTCACTTGCGGCAAATTCACGGCCCTCCCGGCGCCTCGGGGCTCTGAGGGCGATGCTCGGTCGTCTGCGGTTACGGCGGTACAGAAGTTGCGGAAGCACTCACTGACACTTTGAGCCCCTAGAGGTACAAACGACGTCTCATTGCTCTGTGTATCCTCGTGCAGAACTCCAGGCCACCCACAGACAGCGTACCCAGGGATGCTTTGGCCCGTCCGTCCCTGGAGGCCGTCACCCGCTGGAAAGAGGTCAGTTGGGGGACACTGCAGACAGCTGTGGGTCTGATTTCTGCCTCCGTGCCTCTTGAGCTTTGCGATCACCTCTTTGAGCCTTTCATTTCTTCATTTTGAATGCGTACACGGGGACCATTACGACCATCCCAGGCAGAAAGGTGAGGGAGAGGGAGGTGTCTGCTTCCGTCCAGAAGTCTGATTTCCAATGCGGAAAGCAGGAAGGACCAGAGGCCTTAGGAAGGAGCCCCGGGGCCTCTGGGATGAAAAGAGATCCTGCTGAATTGAGGCTCTGGAACGCCCGGTGTCCACACTCCGCGAAGGTGGAGGTGGTAGGAACGGCCTGTCTTATCTCAAACGTCTAAGGAAAATACAGCCTTTTGTTATAAAAATCACTATATATATATATATATATATATATATATATATATATATATATATATATATATGAATATATATATAGAAAGAGTGAGAGAAATAGACAGATACATAGATAGATAGATAGGTAGATAGAGAGAGAGAGTGAGAGGGAGAGAGAAAGA
>NW_011924545.1:0-914 GCF_000151845.1 Pteropus vampyrus
AGAGTAGAACTGCACCCCCATCTCTGCGTATGGAACCCCCACATGGTCAAGCGTCAGGACAGGGTCGCTGGACAAACCCGCAGTGCCGGGTGAAGGGTTTCGTAAATCTGGCCCGTCCCGATGCCCTACTAGGCACCCGCCCCCCTCCCCCACCTCACCTGTCCTTCGGTCCCCTTCTTCGCAGTGTGACTCTCGCCCTCCACCCTGCCCACCTGCTCCCCAAAACAGACTCCGAGTCCATGCCCCGGATTCTGCACCAAAGGCTCTCCGGTCCCGGGGGGCTTTTCATCGATGGGGATTCGGTCTCAGCAGGGGACGGCTGTGGCGTCATTTCCTCTAAAACCGTTGCAAAGCTCCCTCCGACACTAATTTTATGCAGATCACGTCCCACGCCTTAACTCGGGTTTATTAGCGTGCGACACATACATCCATGTCGACAGCCCCCGAGAGGCCCCGCTTTTAAGTCAAAGATGTTTTATAAAACCGAAAAGGGGGGGGGGAACATTCAAAATGTGTAATCTGTATGAGATGCACCCCGAGATTTCACCACCAGCAGCATCTGACATTCGCCAAGCCATAAACAGCATATAGAAAAAACTCGAAAAACGACGGCGGGTCCTGCGTCCGGGCTGGGTCGGCGGTCCAGGGCTGGCGCGTGCGCAGAGGGCCCCTCGGCACCCCCCACCCCCCTCGTCGCCGCGCCCCCTTCTCCCTGCCCTCGCCCACCCCCAGTCGCTCCAGACAGCGGGTGGTGTGGGCTCCTACTGAAGTCGGGGAGGGGGCGCCCCCGGGAGGTCACAGGCCCCGTGGGGAGCCGTCACCAGAGACGCCCAGCCCCAGGGCCATTTGCCCGGGGCGCACACATCGGAGCCCGCCTCCCCGACGGACTGGTCCCTCCTCCTCCTGCACAGTGA
>NW_011924546.1:0-914 GCF_000151845.1 Pteropus vampyrus
GGGAAAAGAAATGTATGAAAATATATTCTACATATAGATATTATAAGAGAAAAGAGAGATTAATTTTAGGAATTGGCTCATAAAATTGTAGTCTGGCAAGTCCAAAATCTGCAGGATAGGCCAACAGGGAAGAGTTCATGTTCTAGCCAAAAGCAGTCTGATGGCTGAATTTCCTCTTCCTCCAAGGAAGTCAGTAGTTTTTCTATTAAGGCCTTGGACTAATTAGATTGACTGACAGGATGAGGTCCACCCATAACATGAAGAGTAATCTGCTTTATTCAAAGTCCAGTAATATAAACATTAATCTCATTTAAAAAAAAATACTTTCACAGAAACATCTAGAATAATGTTTGACCAAATAACTGGGTCCCGTGGCCTAGCCAAGCTGACACATAAAATTAACCATCACATGTGTTCATGTTATATTTGAATAAAAGCCATGATTTACCTCTATTAAAAATAAAATAACCCTTAACAAGTGTCAGGGCTCTGAAGCCAAGTCAGGCTGGGTCTTTTTCACTTCCAAAGGCATCACTGCACCTCTCCAGAATCAGCCAGGCCTTCACGGTACTCCACCCGCCACGGGGGGAGCCCACAGTCATTCTCTGCTGCTAAGTGAAGAACTGCGAATATCATTTTAATGAGCTGTCAGTGATCTTCACATATGTGGGGTCACCAGTGTAAATATTATCATAGCCTCCATCCTTAAATAGCCTTTAGGAATTTAACTCAGCATTCACTCAACAATATTAATTGAATATCTATTGCAATCATATCATTGTAGGAGATACACAATAGTAAATACCTCCGGGAGCTTAAAATGCAATTTCGGAGACAAGATACAATGTATCGGTTCTATATTCTTAAGGAGAGGTCAAGTCCAAACACTAGGTATACAGGAAAGGTCCACTCTA
>NW_011924547.1:0-913 GCF_000151845.1 Pteropus vampyrus
TCATTGGCTAGTAGTCCCTTTCATTTAATAGTTTGAATGTTTGTTTTCACTCCTTCCTGGCTTATAAGGTTTGTGCTGAGAAGTCTGATAATCTAATGCACTTTCCTTTAGAGATTACCATCTTCTTTTACCTGGATGCCCTGAGAATTATTTCTTTGTCATTAATTTTTAATGATTTTAATATAATGTTTCCTAGAGAAGACCTTTTTGGGTTGAGATACTCAAGTGTTCTGTTAGCTTCCTGGATTCAGAGCTCCAGCTCATTCTTTAGTTTTGGGAAATTCTCGTCCACTATGTGTCTGAAAATGCTTTCTAATCTCTGCTCCTTTAGGAAAACATTATTCTTATGTTTTCTGTCCTGATGGTATCAGCTAGTTCTTGTATTTCTTTTTCATTATGTTTTTATTCATTATTTTTCATTCTTCGATTTCTCTCTTCCTCCTTCCGATTTATTTCTAGATTTCTGTCTTCTATATCACTGATCCTTTCCTCCAATAGTCAGCTCTCTTTCTCAAGCTTGCTACTTCATTTTTCATCTTTCAGTGTGTTCTTAATCTCCAGAAGTTCTATTTGGTCTTTCTCAGGGTTTCAACTCCTTGCTAAAAAACTGATTCTGGTGATCTAGGTGGTTTTTCAATTCCTGAAATTGTTGATAGGAATTATTTTGGATGTCGTTGAGATTTTTTCAGAAGTACCATCCTAAATTCTCTGTCATTTAATTCCCACATTTCTACGTCTGTAAGATTATTTTCTGGAGATTTTTTTCTTTCTTTCTGAGATGCCTGGTCACCTTGGTTGTTCGTGGTGTTTAATGGACTATTTCTCAACCTGAGTATCAATAGAACTGTATTCTGCTTTTTTCCCAAGAGAGTAATATTTATTATATAAAAATTTCTCTTCAATCTATGCAAAG
>NW_011924548.1:0-913 GCF_000151845.1 Pteropus vampyrus
TTTCAGTGAATGATACGTAACCTCTACCAGGTAAAACAATGTGGAAAATTTTCTAGAATTGCTACCAAGATAACATATTTCATTGGTAACTTATTTATAATTGAGATATAGTTTATAGAACTAGAGATGATATAATTTTAGACTAAAATGTTGAGGTTAAATATGATTATATCCTCTCTTATCTCTTAGTAATCTTTTATATTTTTCAAAACATCTTTGTACATGTTATCTTCTATTTACTGGAAGAAATTAAAATCTAATGTTCTTGAAATGATATTTTTTTGCCTGTATCAAACTTGTTTCCTTCTATTTAAGTGTTGTCCCAGTACAATTTATACAAACTCTTTTTATAAAAAAAGATATGTTACATTATCCTAAGCTTTATTTTATTTGGTAAAATATTGCAAATGATAGTTTATCGAGCATGTTACTAGGAGCTTTAGAAATAATTATTATAACATTTTATTAGAAAACTTTTCAACAAGTTCAGGATATATTCTTTTTAAAAATTATCATCATAACAATTTTTTCATCATCAGTAATATATAGTCCACAGATAAATTCAAGAAATACACAAAAGTAAAAACAAAGAAATATTTCCCTACCCAAAGGTCTGTTCTCCTTTGTGTTACCCTTTACATATTTAGCTATATACTTTTTTTATTAGATGTATTTTTATTAAAATCAAAGACCTTATTTTATTTATCCTTTTTGAAACCTATTTTTTGCTCACTTAAAAGACATATTTTCATATCTTTAATAATTATTTATTTTAAATAATATATTTTTATTTCTTAAAATTATTACCAAATAAAAATTATAGCTGGTGTGGTAATAGATGAAATGTTTCTATTTATGGATTTTTTTCATTGTTCTGTTTATGGCTCATTTTACAAAATTTCTGTCTAAAACA
>NW_011924549.1:0-913 GCF_000151845.1 Pteropus vampyrus
TCAGCCCGAGCTCAGCCGCAGCCACACGATGTCCCTGTGGACCGGGGTCCTGAGCTGCGAACTGGACAGGCGGGCGACCCGCACCCCTTCGCCCCGTCGGGGAGTGCCCGGTGCTGCGTCTCAGGCCGTGCGCATCCCAGCCTGGTGTCGCAGGGGTGACGGGCCAGCCCGGGGTCCCCTTTCCGTCCCCAGCGGAGGTCATTCTCCCGCTGTTTGATGAGCGAGGACACTGAGGAGAGGTGACTTGGGCGCTGTTTGCCCTCTCTCCTGGTGGCTGCGGGGCGGGTGAGCGCCACGGCCATCCTGCCGGTACCTGCCCCCGCCCCCCGTCCCACTCCCCTCGTCCTGGTGGGGAGGGGGGTGTGTCAGTTCTCGGGAGGCAGGAATTCTTTCCTCCTGTCACCCCTAGTGTGACTCAGATGTGGCTGAAACAAGCCTCTGAAAGGCTGGCAAGTGTCCAAAGCAGAACAGGGCAGGCACAGGGGAGGCCATTCCAGCCCTCACACACCTGGGGGGGCGGGGCGGGGCCTCGGCTGTTCTTCCCTCACCGAAGCCCTGTCCTGGGGCTGGACCCTGTCCTCACCCGCAGAGGAAGGAGCAGTCTCTGGCCCCTGGCCTGGGGGGCCAGACAGTTGGGGAACCTTCACCTCCAACAGCCCGTCCTCCCGTCTTGCCTTCCCAGTCACCAGGGCAGGCAGAGCCTTGAGGAGCAGCTTTCTGTGACAGATCTCGTCACCTTGCAGAGGGAAAGTGGGGTCTTCTATTAGTGGCATTCACCCCTGTTCCTTTGGGATTTAAATCCCAGATCCTGCCATGGCCAGAGGGGAATTTTGACCTGGGCCCACCTTTCCGATGAAAGACCAAAATCAAAGAGGGATGCGTGGTCTGGCGAGTCTGGTGGAGTCGTCGTTGA
>NW_011924550.1:0-913 GCF_000151845.1 Pteropus vampyrus
TTGGAACTATCTTTTATTGGGACATTATTGCAACATGTGCTCCAGGCGCGTGAGGCTGGGAAGGGTGGTTCTAAATCCCGAGGCGGCGGCTCGGAGCCCGCAGGGCGGAGGCGGAGCCCCAGCTCCCCGCCCGGGGCGACCGGGAGGGAAGCGCCAGGGAGGCCGACGCTGGAGGAAGGAAGGGCCTCAGGGAAGGGGGGGCAGAGTGGAAAAGAACCGCCAGCGAGCGAGAGGATCCCCACAATGGGCGAGGGCGGAGCGAGCGACGCAGGACGGCGACCCACGGCCCCGGCCGGAAAGCCGCCCCGGCTGCCGCGGGTCCAAGTGAGCAGAGGTGAGTGAACGTGCCCGTTTGGCTTTGGTGCTGACGTGCTGTCCCCAAGCTTGGGACTCTCTACGGAACAGCATCTACTTCATTCCGATATCGAAAATTTGTGAATGTATCTTCCTGTCTGTGGAAGCAGCAGTCTGTGAACACAGCTGAGCAATCTGGCTGGTGCCTGCAGGACAGAACATAACTAGGGGACGGTCACCATTTTAGGAGAGAAGCTCATCATTTTATGGAAGAGATGCTAGAGACTTAAGTTTTAGTCCCATGATTGTTTATGTAAAGAACGTTTAGTTTAGAATATCTAAAATGGCCCCAATATCATCATATGGGATTGTATAAGCAAACTGTGTCGCTGCCCTTTGGAGCCCACTGGATGCCAAGCCCTAGGTTTCAGCATCGGACCCGCCCTGGCCAGCGAGGCTGAAGCCAGTGTGCCGTAAGCAGAGGCTCGAAGGCTGGTCGGTCACACACTGGGGACTTCCTCCGCCGCTGCTCCGAGCACACTGCAGCCTCCATGAGAAGAACGTGGCCTCCGTGGGGAGAGCCTGTGGCCGTCACTCTTCCGACGGGAGAGCACGTCCC
>NW_011924551.1:0-912 GCF_000151845.1 Pteropus vampyrus
GGTGACTGCCCCGCCAACTCATGCCTCCGCAGACGTTTTAAAGATGAGCAGCCAGCTCAGGTCAGGCTACAGTCTCTTTTGGACAATTCTTGGGATTTGCAAGCTGGAGGTGGGCAGCGGCTGACCTTGAGTATGCCCTAAGACTTTTGTGAGTGGCCACAGGATCAGCACTGGTGCCGAATCTGAATCTACATTTACCTGGTAAACACCATTCACTCCACCCTAGTGACTCCCTGAGTCCTTGGTTCACCCAACTCGCCTACCACCCAGAACTTATCAGTTCATTTAGTGGCTGAGACCAGCAGCCAGCAGGCAGTAGAAGGCTTCAGGGTACACTGGGCCTTTTGCTGAGCTGCTCCAGACCTGGCACTGGTGACAGCCAGCTTTGGTTCACAGTGTGGCCTCTCCCATGTACCTTCAGGTCCAGCACAGTCAGTGACCAAATTTGGATCACTTCGTAGCTCCTACCAGGTGGCCCTGGATTGGTCACAGGCAACAACTGGCCTCGGGCTGCAACAAAGCCTCTCCCAAGAGGCCCCAGATCCAACACATCCAGTGGCTAGCTTCACACCACAATGGAGCACCACCTGATTGGCCCTACAAGCAGCACACCAAAAAGGTGGTCTTAGCAGGCACTAGAATCTGCTGGGGCAAATCCTGCTCCGTGGGGTCAACCCCCACACAGTAGCTCATATCCTGTGGATGCAGCCAATACTCACAGTCAGTCAGTCTGAGAGTCGATCGCACCTACTGATGTGTCAACAGAAATCAAGGCTCAAATAAAACAAGAGGGCACACATAAAAACAGAAGGGTCACTCTTGAACCATCAAGCACAGGTAGTGCGGGATATTGTGCCATTGGGACACCGTACAATATAAGGGGACTGGCTAAGACTGGGAGACATAGCAGAT
>NW_011924552.1:0-912 GCF_000151845.1 Pteropus vampyrus
TCACCCGCTCCCGCACGGCTTCTGGCCGGACTGGCAGGGCGACGGCAGGTAGTTCTCCTCCTGGCAGCGCAGCGCCTCGGCGGTGCCCACGAAGCAGCCCAGCTCGTCCCCGCAGCAGATGCTGGGCCCGAAGCAGCGCCCTTTGCCCCCGGGGCCGCAGGGGAGACACTGGCGGGGTGGCAGGGAGTGAGTGAGGCGGGCGGCTGAGCCAGGGGTGGGAGTTCAGGGCCCCTCTGGGCGGGAGCGCCAGAAGACCGCCGGAAGTTCAGGGTTGCCATGGCGCTATTTTGGCCCAAAACACTGTCAGAGGAGAGTGCCAGCATCTACTAACCTCCCTTGGGCCGGGCTGGGTGGCTGGGGGCCTTGGCGCAGGTCAGCTCCGGGAAGGAACAGCGGGGCGACCCTGTGGCCCAGGTCCCTCCACCCCAGAGCGACCGAACGAGGGCGCGGGCGCTCACCTTGCGCACATCGAGGTCCAGCGCAGCCCTCTTGCCTCCCAGGGGGCAATTTTGGATGTAGCAGGCGGAGGTCAGCGCCAGAAGGCCGAGCAGGCAGCAGGCGAGGCTGGGGCCGGCCATGGTGAGGGCGCGTGGTCCCAGGTCGGTGGCTGCAGCTGGCTCTCCTCCCGGCCTTTTTATGCCCGGGCCGTGCACTGTCTAAGAGGGCCGCCGCATGTCTGGTCACAGCCCGTCGCTGCGGGTCAGGCCCTGTGCACCCGGCGCGCCCCCTCATTTGCAGGGGCCGGCTAGGTCAAGGTCGCTACATTGGATAATGAACTATGGCGAAGATGGTGGGTGACTCGCAGGGATGGAGCTAGTGCGGTGGCCTTGTCCCCTAGAGTAGACAGGAAGTATGGGGTGACCGTATGTCTGAGGCCTATCAGGATATGTAGCTGGACTCATAATACCCTGG
>NW_011924553.1:0-912 GCF_000151845.1 Pteropus vampyrus
GGAGGAATCAAAAGCCTTGGTTCTCAAGCTGCGGAAAGGAAGGTACCAACACGAGGGAGGGGAGTAGAGAACCAGCCCACCACACCTCCCTCTTCACTGCAAGGCCTGGCCTGGAACGGGCCCGGGCTGAGGAAGGGAGAGATTTAAATTTCAGTGAAATTGAGAGTTTTGACTATTATATGTAATCGGACATTTGAATGAATGAAAGAATACAGTTTTGTGACTGGCAGAAAACTGAAGAACTTACATTAATAGGAAACGACCAGAAGAGTCACGGGCTATGTCATGCAAGCGATGGGGAAGAAGTAGCCCTGCAGCGTGGGTGTGACGGGGCAGTGGGTGGGTAGGAGGAACAGGATGGTGTTCTGATTGCTCACTCATGCCCCACTGGTTCAAAGCACTGTCTGAAGCACCAAAGGCTCTAAATGATGCAGAGCACCCAGGACATTGACTCAACGCTCCCGTCTTTTTTTGCCCCCATGGCATAAGCTCTCAGGGCCCTAAGCACCGTGGATAACAATCAAGCAAGATTGGAAGAACATATCTGCAAATGAGTGACAAGCATAAGCCTATTGCACTCACCTTCCAGAATGCCTCCTTTACACAGCTACTCTCGCTGGTTTTCTTGCGTTTTCTGTTTTGTTTTGTATTGTTTTTTTTCATCGTTTGGTTTTTAAAAAAAACGGTTCGTTGGCCTCAGAGAAATGATTTCTTTTGAAATGATTTCACAGATACCAATGGCAAGACTTCATTTAGATAGAGGAGAAGCTAACCAAACCCCATGGGAACATTCTTCCCAGGACTGTGATTTCTGCTGAAGAAAGGGAGGTGTCTGAGATAAGCAGAGCGGACTGTGCTGGAAGAGAAACAAACATGTTTGTTGTTCCCCTGGTGCATATATTCCTAATATAG
>NW_011924554.1:0-912 GCF_000151845.1 Pteropus vampyrus
TAGAGTGGAAAAGATGCCTTATGAATGAATGAAAGTTTTGTTTCTTCTCAATAAGAAGCTATATCTACTTCACTTTAATTTGTGAAAGCACAGTATTTTGTCATGTTTCACAGCAGCATAATTTTAAGACTGCTTGCCAAGTAGAGGGAGTGATGAATATACCATATTATGCCAGGAAGCAGAATAGCATGGTCCAGGGCTGTGCTGGGAGTTAGAAGACCTAGTTATTTGTCCTTGGGAGTTAGAAGATCTAGTTATTTGTCTTTCGGTATTGTGACACTGTTTTTCTTGCATGCCAAACTCTCACTTCTCCGTTACTAGAGTACATGCGCCCAATTTTCATACGAGTAACTACTCTTTCTCCATTTAGTGCATGTGTCCTCCAGAGGGAAGGAATATGAATAGGCCTGGCCAATGAGAACAATAGTGTGAATGACTGATGGGCACGTGACCCGAATTGGACCAATGTGAATGATTCCTGAGACTTTGTTTGAATTTTTAGGAAAGGGGAATTGTTTTTTATATGCGAGGTTGCTAACATTGTTCATGACCATGCTCTTACTGTTAGGAGTGCTCGCTTTAGAAGGAAGCCAAACCAGAAAGAAAAGCAATGTAAAAGAAGAGAAAAATATATTTCAGTCAAAGATGATTTTATCATAAATTTAACCATTTCCAAAACTGGAAACACACAGTCCGGGCCTCAGAGTTCCCGTAAATCAGTAAGTTAGTTGATTTGCTTAAACTTTGAATTATGTTTTTATCACTTGCAGCCAGAGTTCTGACCAGAGGGGCAATTCCTCTTCAGGACGTTAGGCTTGTCACAAAAGGCTTAGATATTATAAAAATCAGTAGTTTCTTTCCGAACTATCAAGTGGTGTACGCTCATTATCAAATGCTAACCTTATAGGAAAG
>NW_011924555.1:0-912 GCF_000151845.1 Pteropus vampyrus
TCTGGGGCCACCTTGGGGTGCTAGAGGTGAGTTTAGGGCCCAGTGCAGGTGGCCTGGCCTGAAGGGTGGCTGCAGGCTTTTCCCCGGAGGGGGAGCCCCAGCCCCAGGCTCCCTCCCCCAGCCCCTCCTGACCCCCCAGGCCTGCCAGGCCGGCTGTCCCCCAAGCCACGCTGCCACCGGCCTGTGCACCTCCTTTGTCGGCCCTGCCCAGAACCCCAAGTCCCAGCTGCACCTCGCACGCGAACACTCACGCATTCCCACACTCACAAGCCCATGTCAACACACACACATGTGCGCACATAAACGCACACCCATATGTACATATACACACCCACCCACACACGCACACTCATCGACACACGCACGCCCATCCACACACGCACTCCCATCCACACACGCACGCCCATCCACACACGCACGCCCACCCACACACGCACTCCCATCCACACACGCACGCCCATCCACACACGCACTCCCATCCACACACGCACGCCCATCCACACACGCACGCCCACCCACACATGCACACTCATCGACACACGCACACCCATCCACACACGCACGCCCATCCACACATGCACACTCATCGACACACGCACACTCATTGACACACACACACCTATCCGCACACGCACGCCCATCCACACACACACGCCCATCCACACACACATGCTCATCCACACACACACGCCCATCCACACACACATGCCCATCCACACACGCACGCCCATCCACACACACATGCCCATCCACACACACATGCCCATCCACACACACTTACATGTGCACACCCATACCCGCACGTGTACACACACACATGCACAGCCATCCACACACACACATGTGTGCACACATACACCGGCACGTGCACCCCCATGTGCACACACCCCCACACGTGTGCATATGTGCACG
>NW_011924556.1:0-912 GCF_000151845.1 Pteropus vampyrus
TCATCACCCGCCCCGCGCACGCCCCGCCCCCGGCCCGGGGCGGGCCTCGGCTGGGCGCTCGGCGGCGGCGGCGCTGCGGGACTCTGGCGGCGGCTCTCCTAATGGCTGCGCGCGGGCCGCGGTGAGGCGCGGGCGGAGAGCGACGGGCGCGGGCCGCGGAGCAGCCGGAGCGAGCGAGCGCGCGGCCGGACCCCGGCCAGGCCCGGCCTGAACCGCCGAGCCCGCGATGCGCCCCGGGGCCGCCCCCCGGCGCAGCTGACGAGCGGCCCGTGGACACCGGCCGGCCGGCCAGGCCACGATGGCGGGGAAGGCGGCCGCCCCGGGCACCGCGGTGCTGCTGGTCACGGCCAACGTGGGCTCGCTCTTCGACGACGTAAGTGCCGTGGCGTCGCGGGACCTGGCCCTGAGCCCAGAACCCCGGGACCCCGGGACCCCGGACCCGAACCCTGAGCCCCAGCCTTGAGCCCCGAGACCCCCGAGCCCAGGGCTGAGCCCTAGGACTCTGGAGTCCCGGACCCCGACCCCAATTCTGAGCCTTGGGATCTAGACCCTGAGCCCGGGCCCGTGGGACTGGACCCCAGTGCCCTGAACTCTGCTGCGAACCCTGGCATCCTAGCCCCCCAGGCCCAGCCTCCAAACTCCGTAGGCTGAACTGCAGGCCGGAACCCAGGTCCCTGAACCCCAGTCCTCATCCTTGTCCAAGGTCCCCAAACCCCAAACCCGGGCTCCAGCCCTAGTCCTGGATCTTGACCCCAAAACCTCGGCTCCGAACCCTGGTCCCCAAACCCCAGCTCCTGACTGTGGACCCTCCATGGCTCTGGCCCGCCGCCTGCCTTCCTGCTGGTCACTGCCGGCGCCTCCTCTAGCTGTGGGCGCCTCACTGTACCCTGTAACTTCGCGTTTCTAGTTTTC
>NW_011924557.1:0-911 GCF_000151845.1 Pteropus vampyrus
CACTCACTGACACTTTGAGCCCCTAGAGGTACGTATACGACGTCTCATTGCTCTCTGTATCCTCGTGCAGAGCTCCAGGCCACCCACAGACAGCGTACCCAGGGATGCTTTGGCCCCTCCGTCCCTGGAGGCCGTCACCCGCTGGAAAGAGGTCAGTTGGGGGACACTGCAGACAGCTGTGGGTCTGATTTCGGCCTCCGTGCCTCTTGAGCTTTGCGATCACCTCTTTGAGCCTTTCATTTCTTCATTTTGAATGCGTCCACGGGGACCATTACGACCATCCCAGGCAGAAAGGTGAGGGAGAGGGAGGTGTCTGCTTCCGTCCTGAAGTCTGATTTCCAATGCAGAAAGGAGGAAGGAGCAGAGGCCTTAGGAAGGAGCCCCAGGGCCTCTGGGATGAAAAGATATCCTGCTGAATTGAGGCTCTGGAACGCCCGGTGTCCACACTCCGGGAAGGTGGAGGTGCTAGGAACGGCCTGTCTTATCTCAAACGTCTAAGGAAAATACAGCCTTTTGTTATAAAAATCACTATATATATATATATATATATATATATATATATATATATATATATATATATATATATATGAATATATGTATAGAAAGAGTGAGAGAAATAGATAGATACATAGATAGATAGGTAGATAGAGAGAGAGAGTGAGAGGGAGTGAGAAAGAGAGAGAGATAGAGATATAGAGATATCTATAGATTCAGATACAGATATAGATATAGATATATCTAGGGGAGCTCTGGCAAAAAGCTCTCTAGTGACGTCCATTTTGAGCCGGAACTGCAGACTTCCGAGATACGGCTCACTTGCGGCAAATTCACGGCCCTCCCGGCGCCTCGGGGCTCTGAGGGCGATGCTCGGTCGTCTGCGGCTACGGGGGTACAGAAGTGCGGAAGCACTC
>NW_011924558.1:0-911 GCF_000151845.1 Pteropus vampyrus
AAGAAAGAAGAAAAAAAAATAAAAGAAAAAGAAACAAAATTCTACAAATCTACCATAACTAATAAGTGAATTTAGTAAAAGTTCAAGATGTAAAGTAAATATATTAAAATCTATTTTATTTCTGTATTCCATCAGCAAATAATTAAAGATAAAAAATTTTAAATATCCTTTACAATAGTTTTAAAATCATTAAGTATTTGGGAAGAAATTTAACAAAAAATGTACCAGAATTAAACACTAAATTATAAACATAAGAAAAACAAAAAGTGAAAAAATATTAAATTAAAAAATAAATCTTAAATTATTAAAATTGAAAATAAATTAAAATTAAAATAATTTTTAAATTATTAAAAATAAAACTTAATTTTTTACCTTGTTAAAAAAATTAATTAATTAATTTTTATGGTGACATTGGTTAACATAATCCAATAAGTTTCATCTGTACACTTTAACAATAAGGCATATATATATATATTTACACTGTGTGTTCACCTCCCATAGTTAGATTTATTTCTGTCACCACATATTTGACCCCCTTTACCCCGTCCACCTCCCTCCTCCTCCTCACCCCTTACCCTCTGGTAACCATTTGTCTATAGTCTCTGTTTGTCCTGTTCATTTGTTGCTTTTAGGTTCATATCCCACATGTAAGTGATATCATGTGATTTTCAACTTTTTCTGTCTGGCTTATTTCACTTAACATGATTATCTCGAGTTCCATCCATGTTGTTGCAAATGACATTATTTCATCTCTTCTTATGACTGAGTAATATTCCATTGTATATATGTACCATGACTTCTGTAGCCAATTATCTATCGTAGAACACTTCATTTGCTTCCATGTCCTGGCCACTGTGAATAATGCTGCTATGAACATTGGTGTGCAAATATCTTTTGGATATGGGATTTGA
>NW_011924559.1:0-911 GCF_000151845.1 Pteropus vampyrus
TCATCACGGCCCGGCCCGCCCTCCCCGCCCAGGCCCCGCCCACATCCCCGGGCGCTCGGGCCACGTCCAGGTTCCCCGCCACGCGCAGCCCGCGCCGCTCACACCCTGGCCACGCCCTGGCCACGCCCCTGCCCGCCACGCCGCGACCCCCAGCTCTGGGCAGGGAGGCTGGCGGCCCCGGGCGACTCCTGGTCCAGCTCCTGCCGCTGCCCAAGCCCTCTGGCCACGAGCTGAGACCCCGCCCTGCCCACTCGGTCCTGCTGGCCCGGGAGGCTGGACTCGCAGGCGCATGGGTGAGTACCCGGGTGGGTGGGTGCGCGCGGGCCAGGAGGGACCCCCACAACCTGGGTCCCTGACCCACGTTTTCCACATGTCGTTTGCATATTTATGTTTTCCATATATTTCCATGTATTTATTTAATATCACTCACATCACACATACACCCCTAAAAAGTAAAGTTTAAAAGCGACAGAAATCTTTCTTCCTCTTTCCTTCCTCCTCACCTGAGGAAATCAAGGCAGGAGACTTGGACCACCACATTAAAATGTCGGGAACGGAAACTCCCGCTTGCCAAACATAAATTTAAAAGAACTGACAATGGAGGATGAGCAGCCCACTTCATGTTACATGTCCATCTCGTCCTGATGTGTCGCACTTAAGCCTTTTCATCCCTACGGTGCTGGCTAGCTCTTCCCTATAAGTTATGCCCTGAAGGAACCGAGACAGGGTCACTTGAGACAAGCAGTTTGAACTTTTTCATCGCGTATTTATTAAGCACCTACTATATCCTCCCCTAGACATTACATAAGGCACTGGAGATACAGAGGTGAGCTGATAGGGCTCATGAAGCTTATGTTGGAATTGAATGAAAGTTGCCCACAGATGCTACATGACTTTTTGCCGTTTCAAGC
>NW_011924560.1:0-910 GCF_000151845.1 Pteropus vampyrus
CAAAAGTCATTCTGGATAGAGTATTTGTGGTTGTAGATTCTTGTTTTCATACCTTTGAATATTCTTGCCATTCGTTCTGGCTGCAAAGTTTCCATTGAAACATTCTTATGGGGGTACTCTTGTAGGTAACTAATTGCTTTTCTCTTGCTGCTTTTAAGATTCTCTGTCTTTGACCATTGAAACTTTGGCATTTTAATCATGATGTGTCTTGGTGTGGGCCTGTGTGGATTCATTTTTGTGGGACTCTCAGAGCTTTCTGAGGATATATGTCTATTTCCTTTAACAGGTAAAGTAAGTTTTTCATCATTATTTCTTCAAATAGCTCGTCAACTTCTTTTCCTTTAGGTACCTCTGACATGAATCCTATGATCTAGATAGTCTTACACTTCATGTTGTCCCAGAGGTCTCTTAACCTATCCTCATTTTTTAAAATTCTTTTTCTTTTTGTTGTTCTGATCGAATGTCTTTGGCTTCCCCATCTTCTATATCAGTGGTTCGATCCTCTTCTTTATCCACTCTGTTGATGCCCTCTAATATACTCTTTTTTATTTCAGTTATTGTATTCCTCATTTCTGTCTGTTGTTTTTTTTTATGGTTTCTATGTCTTTTTCTATGCTTATTGTCTCTCTGTTGAGGGTCCCATTGTGCTCATCCATTTTCCCCATAAGTTCATTGAGCATCCTTATAACCATTATTTTGAACTCTCTCTCTGGTAGGTTGTTTGCCTCCATTTCATTTAGCTTATTTTCTGGAGGTTTTTTCCTCTTGTTTTATTCGTGGCATGTTTCTTTGTTTTCTCATTTTACTAGCCTCCCTGTGTTTGTTCTATGTGTCAGGAATATCTCTTAAGTCTTTTGGTCTTATTATCATGGCTTTATGTAGTATGTGTCTAGTGCACAGTCCTAAGAGA
>NW_011924561.1:0-910 GCF_000151845.1 Pteropus vampyrus
GTTGTTTTTTTGTGTATGAGTCGTAGAGTCTTGTAATATTTGGATATAGCCTATCAGAGGTGTTGCTGCAAATATATTTTCCCATTTAGATGGTTATCTCTTTTCCTTGCTGATGATTTCTTTTGCTGAACAGAAGTTTGATGTAGTCCCATTCATTTATTTTTGCTTTTACTTCCCTGCCTTTGAGGTCAAATTCATAAAATCCTCTTTATTTTCAGGTCCTTAATCCATTTTGAGTTAATTTTGGTGTGTGGTCTAGTTTCATTCTTTTGCAGGTGGCCTTCCAGTTTTCCCAGTACCATTCATTGAAGAGGCTTTCTTTTCTCCACTGTATGTTTTTGTCAAAAATTATTTGTCCATATAAATATGAGTTTATTTCTGGACTCTCAATTCTGTTCCACTGGTCTATTTTGCTGCCAATACCATACCATTTTGATTACTGTCACTTTGTAGTATAATTTGAAGTTGGGCAGAGTGATGCCTCAAGCCTCATTCTTTTTTCTCAGGATGGCTTTAGCAATTTGGGATCTTTTGTGCTTCCATACAAATCTGATGATTTTTTTTGCTCTATTTCTTTAAAAAATGCCGATGAGATTTTGATGGGTATTGCATTAAATCTGTATAATGCTTTAGGTAATAAGGTCATTTTAACTATGTTGATTCTTCCATGAAATATCTTTCCATTTTTTTAGTATCTTCTTCAATTTCTTTTGATAGGGTATTATAGTTTTCATTATATAGATCCTTCAATTGTTTCATTAAATTTATTCCTAGGAATTTTATTCTTTTTTGTTGTAATTGCAAAGGAATTACTTTTTCCATTTCTTTTTCTGACACTTCATTATTAAAATATAGGAAAGCTATGGATTTTCGAATGTTGATTTTGTATCCAGAAACTTGACTGTATTTG
>NW_011924562.1:0-910 GCF_000151845.1 Pteropus vampyrus
AATGGCTATGGTTTGATTCTTGTCTGGAATGCAGCACAATCTGTGCAAAGTGTCTGGTCACTATAGTCCACAAGTGATGATGAAGACCTTGAACAAAAACACCAATTTATCTCAAAGTAGACACTAATGGCTATGTGCTAGGAATTAGGTGAAGCTCTTAATTAATTAACGAATGACCATGTAACAATTCAATAAGGTAGGGAATCCCTCATTTAACAGAAAAACTATGCGTGAGAGAAATTAAATACTATGATTAATAACACAAAGGAAGCTTCTGGAGTTTAGCTGGTTGTTTTTGTTTTTTACTCCTGGAGGTTTATTAAGTTTTTGCTGCTTTTCTTAAATCTTCACCCCATTCCCTTATTCCCCCAATTCTGTTGTCCTCAGTACAAATCAGTTTTCTCCTTCCAGAACTTTTCGGCCATGTGAAATTAGGGGGCTTGGAGTTGGTGAGCCTCCCAGATAATGAAATACAGAGTTAGGGAAGGGAGCGGTGGGTAGTTCATTCTCCTGACTCTTTGGAAGAAGTGAGATACAATTATAAACCAGTTAATCCCCTACTTCATTGGTAGTGGGCTGGGAAAACTTAATCAGCTTTATAAACACATTTGGAAAGAGATTGCCACAGGACAGCTTGACAAGAACAAAGACAGGCAGACCAATTCAACAAGAAAATTTCTGCTTTGTCCCATCTAGAAGCACCCTGGTGCAGCAAAGAAGACCCCAACTCTCATTTACGCAGTGAGGAGGGAGCTCAAAGCTGTTGAGTCAAGATGGTTGGCCAACACTAGCCCCAAGTCTCAGCCTCCAGCTGCCACTTCTCTCTTGAAAAAGAGTTTAAACTACAATGTTATTTTCTAGGAGGCGGGTCACTGTCTCCATTCAGTTATTCCTTAAAGCTGAAACGAGG
>NW_011924563.1:0-908 GCF_000151845.1 Pteropus vampyrus
TCCTCAAAAAAATTCTACAATGTAGGTGCTATAATTAGCTCTATTTTAGGATGAAGAGACTGGCCTGGGGTCATAAAGCTGGTATGGGGGGACAATCCAGGACTTGACCCTGGCCTGTATGACTTCACCTCCCATGTCTCCTTATTCCTGCTGAAATGGTACTTTTGGCAGTCTCAAGTAACCATTTATAGCCCCCTTACCATGTACTATTTTAAAATTAGATTAAAATGGATTACCTTTTTAGATTTTAATAAAGGCAGACGTGAGACTACTGACAATGAGATGTTTTCCTAATTACACTTCAGTTTAATAATATAAGCATGGCTGAAATTTGAGCAAACTTGTCTTTGCAGGTCCTCTTGTGGTACAAGTTAACTACTACAGTTTAGATCTTTTAGATATCTTATAATTTTGGAGATTTTCCAAAAGTGAATTATAAAAGATAAAAGTCAGCATTTAAAGGCCTGGAAATTTTAGTCTGGAAAATATATTTTTGAATAGAGTATTTTTAATTCGCTTTTCAACTGATCATATTAATAGCTGAAAAATATTTCATAATGTACCTGTCTTCAGGATGACATCTATACTTCATTTTCAGTTACAGGTACCACACCACAAAAGCTGCACTGTCCAACTTGATGGAAATGTTTTAGATCTGTGCTGTCCACTATGGCAGGCGCTGGCCATATGTGGCTGTTGAGCACTTGAGATGTGGCTAATGCAACTGAGAAAGTGGATTTTTTATTTTACTTTACTGTACTTGATTTTGGTTAATTTAAATTTTAAAAACTGAAAGAGTTTATAAAATATTTTTGTTAAATTTTCATTATTTTAATAGAAGTATATTTCATTTTAACCACTAAAATTTTAGCATCCAAATTAAGATGTGCTATAAGTATAAAATACAC
>NW_011924564.1:0-908 GCF_000151845.1 Pteropus vampyrus
TTAAAGAATAATCTATACCATAATATATTTTATCCATATATTGACTTAACTCTGCTATCAGTAACCTGCAAAGATATTGTCTCACAAATAAAGGGAAGGTTTTCCCACTATGGGACTGTGATTCATGTATTGAATAACAACAAATGTAAATTAATTAGAAATTAAGCACTTTCTTTCTGGTCTGTGTCCTATATCTAATGCTGGGCTGGATCCCAGGTTGGAGTCAAGCTTTGAGCTGCTTACATGAGCTTGAGTCTGGTTCTTAATGAGGCATAATATCTTTTATACAGTGGTGAAGAAAAAAGAGGAGACTTCTACAGCTTTATGCAATCCAACCTCTCGTTACCTTTGACCTCTTCTCCTACTGCTCTTGTCCCTCCTTTGCTTCTGTTCAGCCACTCTGACCTCTTTCTTCTTTCTCTAACATGCCAGGGCTCCGTGCCCCTTACATATTTACACTGGCCGTGCCTTTTGTCTAGAAAGACTTTTGCCTAGATACCCCAGAGTTACCATTTCAGCATTATCTAAGGCTTTGCATTAAAGTCACTTCTCAATGATGCCTGTTCTGGTAACCCTATTTAAAATTACAAACCTTGTTCTTAGAACTTCCTAACCCCTTCTCATATATATATTTTTAATAGCACTTACCACCCTCTATAATAAAACATAATTTATTTATTATATTTGTGATTGTCTCCACTCCCTTTATTCATTATAATATGCTTCTTTAACTTATCAAATTATTAACCTTCAGATATTATACTGCTTTACTAATGAAATTAAATGAAATTTATAGCAATATAATTCTATTGTCATCCTCTATCCTCAGTTGTCACTCCCCCATCCAAGACACACACACAAGTGAATATGTTACTATTACTGCTGTAATAAATTAACACAAATCCTTA
>NW_011924565.1:0-908 GCF_000151845.1 Pteropus vampyrus
GTGCTAGGGCCGGCCTCTCCTCTCCCCTCCCCGCCCCCCCCCCCCGTGGCCTCGCCTCCCCTCCCTGCCCTGCACTCCCAGCTCGCTGGCTGCTGTGTCCCTGCAGAGATGGCCCTGGCCAGGCCCCAGTGCCGTGTCACCAATGAGAAGGACACAGGTCCCAAGTCCTTGGGTGGGAGCAGCATGACTCTGCCTATGGTCACTTTCGGTGAGCCCTGGAGACTCTGCTCCCAACAGTCTATACTCAGAGAACGCATCTTTCAGAACGAAGGAGAAATAAAGAGGTTCTAACAAAAATGGAAATCAGAGAATTTGCCATCAGCTGACATGCACGTCAAGAAATGCTAAACGGAGCTCTTTGGGCTGATGGATAGTTGGAAGAAGGAAGAACATTGGAAAGCTGAATATTAGAGTAAATATAAAGGACTATTTCCCCTTAACTTCTTTAAAATATATGTGACTGCTTAAAGAAAGAATATTAACTCTGCCTTGGGAGTTTACGACACATACAGGGGTGGTGTACCTGGCGTCTGCAGCGTGAGGATGGCAAGAGGGGACATGGTAGCAACCTTCCTAATACATTTTACATGAAATAGAATTTTCACACTAAATAGACTGTGAAAACGCTGTGGATTTTAATCCCTAAAGCAACCACAGAAAATTCAACAGGCAAAAAGCTAACAGAGAAATGAAAATAAAATTTAAAAAAATATTAAAATAACCCAAAAGAAGGAAATAAAAAGAGAAAAGGAAGAACAGAAGGAAAAGAAAAGAAAAAGTAAAAAAGAAAACAAACCGTGAAATGGAGACTTAAATCCAACCAAATAAAAATTTCATTAAATTTTAGTGGACTGAACTACTCTCAGGGGCAGAGATCATCAGAATTTATTAATAACAGCAAAAAGCAA
>NW_011924566.1:0-907 GCF_000151845.1 Pteropus vampyrus
TCAGTTGTGCGACGGAAGGGGCTCAGGACTGTTCATTTCTCAAGTTATTTGATGAATCTGGAGTTCTTCCCATCCACTCCCTACCCTCCATCGCCCTAGGACGGGCTGGGGCTCTGGGAAGGGATGGGGTGCGTGCCTGGAAGCGGAAATGTGCATCTCGATTGTTGAACTTCGGGACCCGGGGAGCAGAGAGGAGGGGAAGGGAAAGAGGGGCACTGGAAAGTCCCCTGGCCGGTCACAAACCACAGCTGAGCGCACATGTGGAGGACGGAGCCTGCTTCTGAAGGCGAGGAGGAAATGATTGGCTGTCGCGAAGCGGGTTGTCTGCAGCTGCAGCTCCCCACGCATTTCTGCGGACCGGCAGGTGCAGGCGGGTCCTCCTGACGGAGCCCGGCTCCTCCCTGCGCCAGGTGGCCCGCGCATCTCTGCTGCTGCTCGCTCCCTCCTGCAGCCCCAGAGGCCTATTCTGTCCTTGGCCACATGCTGGTGTGAAGCCCCAGACTCTCCCGGGTGTATTGGCAATGTCTCTATTCTACCCTCGTACGTGACTCACGTTTTGGCTGGGTATAGAATTCTAGGTTGAGATTACTTTCCCGTCACGATGTCGCAGGCGTGGTACCACTGCCACCTTCTAGTGTTGCTGTCGACACTTAGCCATTCTGATTCCTGCTTCTATCAGTCCCGGTTTGGCCAGGAGACAGAACCACACAGCGATTTAAACATACTCTAAAGGAGCGTTAAACCGCGACGGAGTCATTGTAAATAAATGTAGGAGAGCTCTGGGTCCCCAGGGCTGAGGGGGGTGCCCAAGGAAGAACAAACCGTGGAAGGGATCCCCAGGGCGGGGATGGGGACCTCGCTGGGGAAGGTGTGGTTGTAGATTTTCTGGACCAGAGCAGGAAGCAAT
>NW_011924567.1:0-906 GCF_000151845.1 Pteropus vampyrus
TCCATTTCGGAGCCAGCATTCGCAGATTTCCGAGAAAAGGATTCACTTGCGCTCAAATGCACAGAGCTCCCGGGGGCTTGAGAATCTGTGGGCGATGATAGGTCATAGGCTTGTATTGGGCTACCGAAGGAGGAAGGAGCACTCAGAGACACTTTGAGCTCCTAGAGGTACAAACTACGTATCATCTAGTCTTTTTTTTCCTCCTGGCATGGTTCCACGGCCACCCACAGACAGCGTAGCCAGTGGATGCTTTGGACCCTCCGTCCATGGGGTCCGTCACCCGTTGGAAAGAGGTCAGTTGGGAGACAATGCAGACAGCTGTGGGTCTGAATTCGGCCTCCGTTCATTAGGAGCTAGCGATCAGCTCTCTGAGCCTTTCATTTATTCATTATGAATGCGTCCACGGGGACCATCACGACCATCCCAGGCAGAAAGGTGAGGGCGAGGGAGGTGTCTGATTCCGTCCTGAAGTCTGATTTCCACTGCGGAAAGCGGGAAGGAGCCGAGGCCTTAGGAAGGAGCCCCGGGGCCTCTGGGATGAAAAGAGATCATGTTGAATTGTGGTTCTGGAACGCCCGGTGTCCACACTGCGGGGAGGTGGAGGTGCGAGGAGCGGCCTGTCTTCTGTGGTAGAGCAGGGGTCCAGGCAGGTTTCCTTCGAAAATCCACCATATACATATATATGCATATAGATGAACATATATATGCATATATATGTATATGGTAGCTTTGGCAAAAAGCTCTCTGGTGACGTCCATTTCGAGCCAGAATCGCAGACTTCCGAGAAAAGGCTCACTTGCGGCAAATGCACAGCCCTCCCGGGGCCTTGGGGCTCTGTGGGCGATGCTCGGTCATCTGAAGAGGTACTGGGGTAGCGAAGTTGGAGGAGCACTCACTGACACTTGA
>NW_011924568.1:0-906 GCF_000151845.1 Pteropus vampyrus
ATTAAATATAGTGAAAATTGATCACTGAAATTATTTAAGCAATTATGGAAAGCTGATTAAAAATTTTTTTTAAATTGTCTTAGAATTAAAAAGAGCTCCTTTCTGAAAGCCAAATTACTTTCAAACATTTTGCCAGACAAGTTGAATTTACTGTTTTAGGTTCTTATATAGGAATTATTTAGATAGGGACTAATCCTTATTCTTTAAACTTTATTTATTTATTTAACCATCCATTCTTCCATCCATCCATCCATCCATCCATTCGGGGTTCTGGAGTGATGGGCTGAACTTTAGTTTACTCACATTCAAAGCCTCTTATGATATTAAAACCCAATTGTTCCTTTTGCCTCTTCTCTTTGTTTAGTTGTTTTGTTATAATTTGCCTCTTAGGAACTCCAGTTTATCAGATATTTAATTTTTCTTTCATCAGCATCTACTTGTATCATACAGATCCAATAACAATGCTGCCAGTGTGCATGATTTACCTGGAGATATAAATAAAATAGTAAAATAAAATGAAGAAGCATGAAAAATGTACAATTTGGAAAATATTTAGGAAAAATCACTCTTAGAAAATTTGTAATTATTATTTGCCTTTATTTTCTTAAGTTAATATTATATTTGAGACTCCTTTTCTCTCAATTTTATTTCTTAGAAAATATTTTAATGCCGGCAACTGATCACATGCCCGTTAGGAAAGCGTATGCAGATGTGTGAAAAATTGTCACAGATATCTAATCAAACCTTTATACACCAGGAGGTAGAATTTACTTTTTGATCCTAGTTACTGATTAGTTAATACACAAAAGCAAGGGAATTAAACAATCTTAGTCATCTAAGATAATGGGAATGCAGTTGTTATTCATATATTTATTTTAATGAATTTTATATGACTAAATAGCTTTA
>NW_011924569.1:0-906 GCF_000151845.1 Pteropus vampyrus
TCACAAGGGCTGGCCACCCGCCCCCAGCCGGGCCGGGTCTCGGTGGGGAACCTGCCGAGCCGGACGGAGGCGCCCATCTGGGGCCATGGCCACCAAGAGCTGTCTTTCTTCTCTTCCCCTAACAGAGGAGCATCTTGGGTGAATCCACAAAAAGCCTTGCGGGTGAGTTCGTCTGTTTCGACACGAGAAGGGCGCCTCACGGGTCTCTAACTAGATTTAGAGAAATTTGCTTGTACAGTTTCCCCGGAGGAACAAGCGAACACGATGTCGTACGCGTTCATTTTCCATCTGTTTTGACGAATTTGTAGGGAGGTTCGGAGGAAGCTGCAGTTCTCATTTCGACTGACATTTGGTGGTTCGATTCAGCGACTTCACTTCTGGGAATTCAACTTAGAGACACACTCGCACACGACCGTGTGAGGAGACAGTTTCCGGGCTGTTCTGGATGATCAGCCCCCCGGCGGCCTCCCGAGGCCAGGTGTGGGGGCTAGGGTTCTGACGTCTGAACTTTGGGGGAACACGAACCTCCAGTCTATGGCACATGCATCCCCTCTTCGTGTCCCCAGCGCTACGTGACGGCTGCTGAGCTGAACAGAGCAGAACGGCGAGGCGTCCAGCAGGGCTGAGGGGCGGCCTGGATTCACAAGCACGCCGGCCCCTGTTAAGCGGTATCAGTGAGCTCTGCATGTCCTCAGCGTGGGCTGAATTTTGGTCTCATTGTTTTAAATCTACTTCAGTGACTTTTAAACTTAACGTATCCTTGTGAAGCAGCGGAGACCACTCCTGCCTGTGCTTCCTACGGTTCTGGGGACAGAAACCTCATGGGCCAAGGTCCCTTCTGGCCGTCCCACACGTTGGCCCAGATGGATGGAGCTGGAGCCAGGTCTGATTGACATTATATGCCAC
>NW_011924570.1:0-905 GCF_000151845.1 Pteropus vampyrus
GTATACTTTAAATATACACTTTAATTTGGTCAAATTCTACCTCAATAAAGGTCGAGAGAGAGCCACAAAAAAAAAAAAAAAAGCCAAAATACTACAACAACAACAACAAAAAACAGACAAAAACACAATGTGACAGGACTGCCATGGAAGTGAAGGTAAGGGCAGAGAGGGTCAGCTGACCAGGGAGGGGGCACTCAGAGTGGGGCGAGGCGGGAGCTAAGCCAAGTCTTAAAGAATGAAGGGACCGAAGAGAGGGAAGAGGGGGTGCTCCAGGCCAGACGACTGCTCGCAGGGTGACGCAGGGTGACGGCGGGACCTCACGCTCCACAGGAGTGACCGGAGGGCGCAGGGACGTGAGCCCGGACAGGCGGGGGCCCGGGAAGGGCCGTACCCCGCGGGCAGGAGGGACCACGGCCGCCTGATGCGGAGAAGCGCGCGCATCGGGGCGTATTTCTCAAAGCTCGCTCTGGCGCATGGTGGGTGGGGGGCCCCGGATTTGAGCTCCCCGGATGGGCAGAGTGGGCATCGACGAAGGCGTAGGGATGGAGCAGAGGCGTGGGCGAACTATTGTCTGGGTGTCAGGCGCCCCATCTGTAAAAGGGAGGTGGGAGTTGAGTAGCTTCTGGTTCGTGCGAGATGGTGGCAGGATGGTGAGTTACCATGGGTTGCTGGCTCTGTCCCTGAGTCCACCCCTGGAGATGCCACCTATGGGAGATGGCGGCTGATGGGCCGTGCTGGGCCGTGACCTGTGGTCCTGCATCCCAGGAGGGGCCCAGCCAGGCCGGACCTGCTGCCCTGCGTTCTGGAGCCCTCCGCGGCCCCGCTGGCTCCCACGCGGGCGTCCTCGGTGCCACACAGGGGTGCTGCTCGTCTGCCGTGCCGAAGGCCTGGGACAGGGGCACCGC
>NW_011924571.1:0-905 GCF_000151845.1 Pteropus vampyrus
TTTTTTCGTTAGAGACTGTTGTCAGTTAGAATTCTTAGGAGAAATACATAGGGCTGGATCTATTAGATAAATAGAGATAGATAAAGAAGATAGATGATAGAAGACAGACAGATGATAGATGGATAGATCGACAGACAGACAGACAGATTAGATAGAGAGAGACAGACAGACAGACAGACAGACAGAAAGAGACAGAGAGCCCTTTATGGGGAAGGCGCTGATAATTTCTCGAGGATCACTCTCCCCGTCTCCTGCGGCCCAGGGGCGTCCTCCTCGGATTGTAGCTGGAGAGCCCGGAGGAATTCCTGGAGACCTGCCGTAGGCGGGCGACTTGCGACCACTGGGGACATAGGGCTTTTAGGAGTTGGGTGGCTTCTGTGGGAGCAGAAGGGACTTTGGAGTCATGGTGCCAGCGTCGCATGGGGGGCGGACACCGAGGCTAAAACAGGCCGTGTCCAGGACAGCGATGGGGGTGGCCGGCGGGAGCGGCACGCTGGTGGCGGAGCTCGGGGCGCCCCCTCTACGCCGGGGTCCTTCCCTGCAGCCCGAGGGCCTCGTCTGGCGCAGGGCTGGGCGGCCCCCACCTGGCCGCTCGCCCGGGCCCCGTGCGCGGGGTCCACGCTGCGGAGCCCGCGTCCCTTGGGAAGCTGGTAGACGCCGGAGGCTGGTCCCCGCGCCGACGCCACGCGGGCTCGCAGCTGCGCCCCGCCAACGGTGGCCTCTCCGTGGACGCAAAGCCCAGCCGCCAGCGCCAGCGCCTCTGTCGCCTTCGGTCACGCCCGCCGCGTAACGCAGCGTTTTCTGCCCGGTGGGGCGCGCAGGGTTTGCCTCCCGCTGCGTTAACGGGGGGCTCTCCCTGTGTGCCCGGCCCACGGCCACCTGGGGGCTCGGGAGGATGCGGGGGA
>NW_011924572.1:0-904 GCF_000151845.1 Pteropus vampyrus
TTACTTTATTCTGAAACTGTTATTTAAAAAAAAGTCGAGACGAATTACTTTTTTTAAAAGGAGGAAACACTCCAGTGGCACCTTGAGATGACAGGCACCACGGAGAGGTCGCTCCGGAGGCAGACGGCTCCGCTCCAGCTCAGGCAGCCGGTCCGCAGGCCCCGGGGCTTTTACTCGAGTGGGAAGGCGGTTCTTCTGGCCACGCTCAGAAACCCAAAGCCACCCGCCCTGGCACCGCGGGAGCCCCCTCCGCCCCCCGCGTTGGGCGCGCGAGGCGCATTCTCGGCAGCCGTGGTGGCCGGACAGCCGGGAGGTCCTCTGCGTGGACAGATTCCTTCCCGCCTGCCGGTCCATTTGCTGTGCGGGTGACGCCTGCGGGCCCCACGGCACGGCCCGCTCGCCTGGGGACTGTGTGAAGGCACCAGTGCCTGGCCCAGGCCCCGGGAAGTCATGTCAGACTCTCCGAAGGCACAGACTGTTGGCGTTAAAAAAACAAACACAACGAGGAACAGCCCTCTAAGCAACTCAAAGGCCTCGCTGGCATTAAAATAATACAGCCCTGGACGTCTGATGTCAGCTGTCGCGTGGCAGGGAACGCTTTGAGTCGCAAGCATCTTAACTCTACTGTCGTTAGTTTGGACAGAGCACTTGGGATGGGACAGGGCCTGGCCCCAAGCTTCTGTCCTTTCCTGGGCATACGAGCTGGATGCCGTGGCTGCGTGATTTTCATCTGCTGTCCCTCGAGTGTGGGGTGGGTGTGTGCTCCCTGTGCACAAGGACTGAGAGGCATCTGGTGACTGGAAGGACTGAGAGGCATCTGGTGACAGACCAGTGGCTCTCTGCCCCCGGGCACATAGCTGGGTGACATGTGGCCGGGGTGTGGCCGGCGTGGAAGGCGGGGAAT
>NW_011924573.1:0-904 GCF_000151845.1 Pteropus vampyrus
GCAAATGGAGAAGCATGGGCCACCGTGGAGAGATGTTGGAGCACACGGTGACCGTGCAGAGGTGGTCAGAGGCATTCACACCGGCCCGCCTCCCAAGGGAGCAGGACCACACGGCAGCACATTATCAGGTCTGCCGGAGAGCGGCGGTCCCTGTGGGGACCAGCATCCCCATGGAGAGGGCTGCTGGGGCCTCCAGATGGGTTTCCTGGCTGCTGGCCGGCCTCAGCCTCATGCTCCCACGACCGACGAGTCACCAGCTGTGCTAAGTGGCTTTGAAGACTAAATCCTTCCCTTCCTGTTGAGCAGACCTGAGGAGAAGCTCGGCAGGGAAACAGCATCGATGCTAGCTGCAGTGCGGTGGTCTGCTCTGTGAGAAGGGAGGGCCTGTGCGTGTCACCAGCAAGAGCCAGGACCCTGGTGACAGAGACGAGGTGGTGTCATCACTGCTTGGTCCTGCAGCAGCGGTCGCCCGTGGTTCTCTAGGCGGGTTTCTCTTTCCTCCCCCAGGGAACCAGGGGAACATGTCGCTGGCTTCGCGGAGTCTCCACAGTGGAGCTCGCGGGCGCACGCTGGCCCTCTCTGGGAGCCCCGAGGCCCCACGCACCTCAAGCCTCAACACCCTGCATCTGAACCATGGCATTCTTCGTCCATTGACGTCACCCGATGTGGTTTCCCAAACAGGTGCTCACCTACCCAAGCGGCCATCAAAGATTGGGTAGCCCAGTCCCCGGCAGTGTTCACACAGGAGAGAGGACGGTGCCATGCGTGGACATTTGGGACATTTGCTCCCGTGAGCCAGTCGCCCAGATGGAGAAAGGCAGACAACGTGGCTGGCAACGCGGAGAGCCTTGTGGCGTCAGCACCGCGGACAGCGGTTTCCTTCCCTGCGGGGCGGATGCTGGTT
>NW_011924574.1:0-904 GCF_000151845.1 Pteropus vampyrus
CCCAGGGCCTCACCTGCTGGTGCCTGGGGCCTCAGAGAGGCCCCCGCCCCTGCAGACGCACAGACTAGAGCTCGGGGACGGTCCCACAGCTGGGGACTCAGAGGGATACTGGGGCCAGGAGGAGGTCAGGGCTGCACCTGGGTGGACATCTGGCCTGGAGACCCAAGTCCAGAGATGCAGCAGGTCTCAGGGAGGGCCATGTGTAGAGCGAGGTGGGCTCTTAGAGGGCAGATGGCTAGGACGATGACCTTTGGGGCCTGGCCTGCAAGAGATGCTGAGGGGTGGGGGGACATCGGATCTGGCCGTGGGCACCAGGGCCGGGCTTGGGGGCGTGGTGGGAGCCTCTGTACACTCAGGGGCGGCTACGTGGCTACACTGTGGCTAGCTGCCCCAGTGAGAAGCAGCAGGAGGACGGTTGTCCCGGCCACGCCCAGCTGGCCCCACTGGCCCCCAGGCCCTCCCAGAAGGGAGAGCCCAAGGTCCTGCTGCCAGGGGCAAGTGGGGGGCATGCCAGGCCAGGGCTCTCGTCCATTCTGAGGCTGGACGGGCAGCAAGGAGGGGGTGAGCTGCCCATCCTGGGGGCCGGCACTGAAGGTCCCTGATCCAGGCCACTGGGAACTGCTCGGCAGGGCGCATAGCGGTGTCGGCAGACCGGTGTCTCCGGGCCCTTATGCCGTGGAGCCCGGCAGTACCAGGACACAGCAGAGCTTTGAGTGGACGCTCCTGGCAGTCTCGGGGCGACCCGCATCCCCCCCACACCCACCAATGCCAGCCCTGAGCCAGAGAGAGGCCAACAGACATCCCCCGGCTGGGACGCGAGGAAGTCGGTGGGGAAATGGGGCCTGTGGCCACCTCGGACCACTCACGGGAACTCGAGTTCACGGTGGGATGAGGGGCCCAGAAA
>NW_011924575.1:0-903 GCF_000151845.1 Pteropus vampyrus
AGGATTGGGACCAGGATGGCAGGTGTGTACTGAGGCCCTAGACGAGTGTGGGCAGGCGTGGGCTGAGCTGTGCAGCTGCTACTTCCCTCAGGAGCTTGCAGTCTCCGAATCCCTCTCTCCCCCCTGGGGTGTGGGGAAGGCTCGTGGAGGTCCCCCTAGCTCCCCCAGCCTTGTTCGGCCTCACTCCAGGCCTTTGTTTTGTTTCCTTCTTTCAGATCTTCTTGAGTTACACTGAGGCCGGCTCCAGCTTCGTGTTTGGGGACACTCTGGTCAAGGATGTCTTTGCGTTTCAGGTCAGCTGACAGTCGGCCTACAAGGCCTATACAGCTGCTGGCCCAGGCCTCTGGCTCTGGGGAGTGTGAGCAAGCCATGTGGTCAGGCCTGCCTAGGGGTGGGGGGCTCCTGCGAGCAGAGCCTGGGTGGCGGTTTCACTCATGCTGGTTAGCTGCTCATCCTTTCGTCTTTCCTCCCCTTCTGGAGGAACATGCGCACCCCTGCTACTCGCATCTCTCCCTAATCACCCTTCAGAACCATGGATTCATGGAGAGTTGGGTGTGAGGTCGCTCTGTGGTCTCGGGTCTCCCTTTATATTGGAGCTGGTCAGACTAAGCCCAGAGAGGAGCAGTGACCTGGCCACAGTCATGTTGTGAGTTAGGGCAGAGCCAGGGTTGGAGCTGGAGCATTGGACTACCAGTCAAGTAGTGTTTCTTCTCTAAGTAGAAGTCAGTGACATCATGCCTCCCTTCCAAAGAGCATCCCTAACAGCAGTAATGATACCTTTAAGTTACATCACTGATTGCTGAAGACTTTGAGATCAGATGTTCTGTCAAGAGAGAAAAAGTGAGAGCGGTTGGTTGATCATTAACCAGCCTCAGCATCGCCCTGTCAGACACTTCCTGGCCC
>NW_011924576.1:0-903 GCF_000151845.1 Pteropus vampyrus
TACAACTGAATAACAACAAAAAACTAAACAACTCGATCAAAAAATGTTGGGCAGAGGACCTGAACAGATACTTCTCCCTAGAGTACATACAAATGGCCAACAAATATATGAAAAGATGCTCAACATCACTCGCTATTAGGGAAATGCAAATCAAAACCACAATGAGATACCATCTCACACCTGTTAGAATGGCTAAAATCAACAGGACAAGTAATAACAAATGTTGGAGAGGATGTGGAGAAATAGGAACCTCATACATTGTTGGTGGGATTGCACATTGGTACAGCTGCTATGGAAAACAGTCTGGTGGTTTCTCATAAATTAAAAATGGATATACCTTTTATGATCCAGCAATCCCTCCACTGGGTATTTACCCCAAAGACTTGAAAACTCATATCCGAAAAGATATTTGCACACCGATGTTCATAGCAGCATTATTCACAGTGGCCGGGACATGGAAGCAACCGAAGTGTCCTACAATAGATGATTGGCTAAAGAAGCTGTGGTACATATATACAATGAAATATTCCTCAGCCATTACATCAAATGAAATCCTGCCATTTACAATGACATGGACTTGAAATTATTACACTAAGCAAAATAAGCCAGACAGAAAAGGATAAATACCATATGATTTCACTTATAGAGTAATCTATGAAACAAAAAAAGCAAACTAATCAAAAACAGATACAAATAAAGTGGACAATTTGGTGAGAGACAGAGGAGAGGGGGTTGGGAGGCTAGGAGAAGGGAAACATAAAAAATAAAATGTTAGTTCATAATTGGTCATGCGGATGGGGGACAAAGCAGAGGGAATGCAATTAGCATTAATATGATGGCTAAGAGGAGGGCCAGGGGAGGGAGGAGCATTGGAGTGATCGTTTATGAACTGTATAGATGTCT
>NW_011924577.1:0-903 GCF_000151845.1 Pteropus vampyrus
AGCTGCTGAATTACTAAAATCAAGTAGGTTTAGGTATGAGGAAACAATTCTATTCTTGTTTTGACTAGCCGAGAAAAACTTTTGAACTCTACAGTCCCGGTGTCAATACCTAGATATATAAAAATATATATATATATATATATATATCTCCAGATAACTCTCTGGTTATCCCCTGAAGGACTAAAGAAAGAATGTCCATGTATCCAGACCGTCTGACATCCATTATAGAGATTACCTGACAGTTCCAGACCCCAGTCATAGATTACCATCTCATACTGATCCAGAGACTAAGAATGCAGGACTGATTCTTTTCAAGAATGGACTTTTTACTATAAGAATCTTAGCTTTTTTTTCTTCTTTGGAACACTCTGGATATTGCCTAATTGTGTTTCTAGTTTTGCAACCCTGCTAATGCCCTTCTTAATCATTTATTTCTGGCCAAAGTCTCCAGACTCTTTTTTAGTTCTTTCAGTAATACTATAGTGCATATTTCCTAAACAACAAAAACAAAACATTCTCCTATACGAAGACATCAGAAAATTAATAATGATAAAATATTATCTAATCTGGTACGATTTCTTTTAATATAACTAGTTAAGTGATCTTAATGAAATTTACTGAACCTCTCTGAGCTTCAGTTATCAATAATATAACATGAATAATAAATCCCAAGTGGCTGTTATGAGAAACAAATGACCTAATGCATGCAAACTATATACTTTTAGTGTGAAAAAGATGTTTATTATTAGTAGTGGTATATTTAGTAGTTTGCTCATTTAAAAAAGTGCTTAATGTCTCAGAGTCTGGCTTTCACTATAAATTAAGAAGATGAAGCCATTTTAAACACCTTTAAAGACCAAGCAGACTACATAATGTGTGAAGTTCTCCACTATAAGAAAATTG
>NW_011924578.1:0-903 GCF_000151845.1 Pteropus vampyrus
GAGCTGCAGCATTGCTTGAGTCGCTTCCAGCATCCTGGCCATTGTAGCTGGAGGGAGATGAGAAAGCGAGGAGCAAAGGAATGATCAGCCTTTAAAACGTAACCGAGAAGTCAAGTAAGAACTGAAATTGGCCGCTGAATTCGGCAGCTAGGAAGTCAGTGGAGCAGTAGGAGTAGGAAGTAGATCTGCACCGACTTGAAGAAATTACTGGGCAAACAAAATGTAATTAAAAAAAAAATATATATATATATATCTCACTGAAAAATAATGAGATTCCTAGGAATAAATTTAAGATTTTCAAGACCTTTATGAAAAAAATAAAGTTTACTGAAAGATGTTAAAGACCTAAATAAATGGAGAGATATTCCAGGTATAGGAACAGGAAGATTCAGTATTGGAAGCGTAAAGATGTCCTAAATTGATCTATGGATTCCAATGTATTTCCATCAAAATTCTAATAAGGTTTTTCATTGAATTTGATGAAACAGTGCCAAACTTTATCTGAAAGAGGAAGGGACCAAAAATAGCCAAGAAGATAGGCAAGATGAGGGAACCGAAATTTCCCCTTCCAGATACCAAGATTTATTGGAAAGCGATCATTAAAAGAGAGTTCGGAGTTGGCACAGGAATAGGCAAAGGGAACAGACTAGAGAGCCCAGAGGGCAGGAGTGGCAGTGCACGTCAGCAGGGGGAGGACGGGCATTTGCCGATTACCCACCCAGGAAAACAGTGAAATGAGATCTCTGCCCCTAGCAACACACACCCCAATTCTGGGATGGACCAACGGGCTTAGATGAGCTGGGCAAATTTTTTTCAGTTTATAGACGAATATATGAGAGTATTTCTATACGTCAGTATAAGGACGGGTTTCTTAGACAGGACATACAAAGCACAAAGCGTAAG
>NW_011924579.1:0-903 GCF_000151845.1 Pteropus vampyrus
CAGGTGAGCTTCGCAGTGACAGAAACGCAGCCATCCTGTAACCACCTCTGTGGAATGGGGAGAAAGGGGGCGGGTAGGGAGAGGATGGGGAGGAGAGGGGGAAGGGGGCGGGGACCTTACGGGGTGGTCCACAGAGCTAAGGGGCGGGGGTTGCTTCTTGGCCCAGCCCAGCCAATGAAGGTTCGTGCAGGGAGTTGTGACACATGGCTGGAGGAGCTGACAAGAAGCCGTGCTACTGCCTCTCCACCGGCAAAACTTCAGTCTGAATGGCATCTGAGAACTCCAGCAACTAATCGAGGCAGTTCAGGACAGTGGTTGAGATCATGGACTCAGGAGGATCACAGACCAGAGTTCTAATCCCAACCCCACAACTAATGATGTAACTAATTGTGTACTAGATGCTAATTCTGTGACTAATTGGGCAAATTATGCAATCTCTATGCCTCAACTTCCTCATCCGTAAAATGGGCATAATAAAAACGGTTGTTACAAAGACTAAAGGAGCTTATATAAAACTTATACATGTGCCTGAACATCGAAAGTGGGGAGGAGCAGCCCTTGGCAGGAGGCCTAGAAAGGGCATTGCCTGGTGTTCATCTCCCACTGGCTGCAGTCTCCCTCACATTCCCCTGGACCCTGGAAAGGAAGGGGCCCTGGTGACAGCCCTCCAGAGCTCTTTACAGAGAGCCCACATCACCCTCGCCCATCCCACCAGGGCGGTACATCTCAGGCTGCCCTGTGAAGGTTCATCTCCCTCTGCCACACCTGCACTGCAGGCAAGCACCTGCTGTGTCTATCTGGGCATCCCTGGCACATAGCATAGTGGCACGCACCTCTGCTGGAATCCCTTTCTACTGAGAAATAAGCTGACGTCAGTGAGGTAGGTGACCTGCCCAAAGGTGG
>NW_011924580.1:0-903 GCF_000151845.1 Pteropus vampyrus
ATATTTTCAGAAAAAAAAAAATCTAATCAGAAGTTTGTGATATCAGATCTACCTTAAGACACAGGATAAGAAAAAATTTAGTTAATCCTTGTTGAAATGTGGTACTTGCAACAAGTTAAACTTAATACACATTTAAGAGAAGAAAATTAATTTTTTTGTATATGTCACAGATATAAAACACATTTGCAAATAAATAATACATACAGGAAGAGATACATACTTTGATCACATAAAAATTTGTTCTGAAGAGCAAAATATCTAAAAACCTAGGAAATGAAAAATAACAATTATCATTAAAGCAAATGAAAAAAATAAGAGAAAAAAATTAATGAAGGCACCAGCCAGAAGCTAACTGTATACATATTTTCTTCCAATTTTTTAAGAGACAGAAAATCCTTATGCTACCTAAACTGTTTGAGAACACTTAAAAATGAATATCTTTCTAATTCATTTTCCTGGGATCATATAGCCTTAATGTTAAAGAAAACATTATGAAAGAAAGACAAAATAAAATTGGGAAACCATCTATCTTACAAATATAGATGCAAAAAATATTTGCATCCAAATCTCAAAAAAAAAAAAAAAAAAGAAAACTAAAAAATAGACAGAGAAATAAAATAGCATAGCTAAGTAAGGTTAATTCCAAGATTGTAGACATAGTTTAAAATCTGAAAATAATATATCACATCAATAGGTTGATGGTAAGAAATCATCATCTTGCAAAGGCCGAAAGAGTATTATGTAAAACTAATGTAACTTCTTCTTATATTAGATCTCAGAATGAGGAAAATAAAGACACTTTCATATCTAAGAAAATATACCTATCTTAAGACAATAGCTAACATTTAAGGGTGAAAAGAGGGAAACAAAGTCAATATTTTGGTTAATTTTTTTAGAAGATGA
>NW_011924581.1:0-903 GCF_000151845.1 Pteropus vampyrus
AGGCGCCCAGGGCTGGCGCCCTGTGTGAGCTCAGGCGTGAACTTGTTTCCACACCCCAGGGGCCTCGCACGTACCCCTGTGTCGTCCACGGTCTGTTTCCCGACTGCGCGGAGAAGGGGCCCCACGCTGGGCGGGTGGCCGCAGAAAACTTTCATGAAAAGAATCTCGCGTCTGCCAGCACAGACAGTGCATCGCAAGGAGCCAGGAGACCTGGCGGGTGGGTGTCGGAGGAGGATGGCCGAGCCAGAACAAGACAGCCCTGGGGCCACAGAGCAAAGCCAGGCTGCCTGGGTCAGGGCAGAAAGGTTACAGCTTTGAACTTGAACCCTCCCCTGAGGCTCTCATTCTTTCCTTCCCAGGATCTAAACTCACAGCCAAGCTTTCTGTGAGGGTAACTAAGTGACCTCTGGCAGTGGCTTAGCCTTGCTGAGGAGGGCCGCGGTTTCTTTGTCCATAGAAAGGGGCTGGAAATCCCTGCCATGGATGGTTGGGAGGGTCCCGCAAGATAAAGGGTAGTGCTTTGTAAACCCTCCAGGTTTACACGGAAAGATCGGCTGGACGGGTCATGCGGTATCACTAACTTTCCCTCGTGGCATATACCCCTCACTGCTTCCATCACTCCCAGAAAGAAGCATCTGGTCCACGACACCAAAGCACGCTCACACCCACCACGTCAGGGGGCATCCGTGAGAGGGCATAACGGGATTCTTACTGCCCCTTCACATGCCCCGCAAGGGCAGAGACTGCCCAAGCTCATTGGCAATGACCGAGGATCAGGAGTTCTGACTGGGAGCCAGGTCTTCCTTTCCTGCCCCAGAAGTCAGGCCTGTGGCCCGTGCCTCTGTCTCACACTGTTTTGAGGTGTCTAGATGGGGGGGACTGGGGGCGAAAGCTGAAGGGGCA
>NW_011924582.1:0-903 GCF_000151845.1 Pteropus vampyrus
CAAAACTTCATCCAGAGATGGCAAATACACTTTGAGTGCCACATTTACATTGATAATTGTTATCTATAACTCTATCAACAAAGGTTTTGAGGCCTTTTCCAGCTCAGTGGAGGAAACTGTCACAACTGCCAGGTTATATACACCATGAACAAGGCTCATGCATCCATCTTATTCTTTATTCTCAACCTATTTCTTTATGCCTGGAAAATAATTTACTCTCAACTGTATTAGTTCCTTCATTCATTTTATTCAATTGACATGGACCCTAGAAATACAGGTAAGAATAAGAGATATTTTTTGACCAAGTCTAGTTGGAGAATTAAACATGGAAATAAATAATAATATACAATCTAAAACTATTTTAAAATATATGCATTCATGCATATAATACTAATATAATACTATGCATAAATATACATGTTATATATATATATAACATGTATATATATATAACATATATATATATAACGTGTATTATATATAACATATATATATATATAACATATATATATATATGTATATATATATATATATATATAAATTTTTTTTTTTTTTTAAAGTGCTATGTGACCACAGAGGATGACAGAACTACATAGTCTTTGGAAAGTCAGAGAAGAAATGACAGAGACATAAAAACTGGTTTCCTCTGTCTCCTATACACAAAAGTAGTGTATATAACCCAGTCTGCATTGCACTTATGCAACCACGAGACAGAGTTCTGGCCAAAGCAATGTGGGCATAAATAATTAAGTCATGTTCAGGTTTGGCCTATAAAAACCAACTATAAAAGCCTTTACTCTAGGAGTCGGCAAACTTCTGTAAAGGGCTAGATAATAAATCTTTTAGGCTTTGAGAACCATATGATCTCTGTCATCAACTGCTCAACTCTGTCATAACACAATG
>NW_011924583.1:0-902 GCF_000151845.1 Pteropus vampyrus
TGGGAGACGTCTTTGTTTAGGTGGCCGGTGACGTGGTTGTAAGGATTTGCTGAAACTCATCCAAGTGTGTCGTTAATATACATAGGCGGATACAGTTGTCAGAACTGATAGAAACGTACATTTCCATCGAGTGTGTTTCGCTGGATGCAAATTATGCCTGATTCAAAAGAACGGATTTTCCTAAATCAGCTTTTGGCTCAGTGGCTAGGGCCGGTTACCGATGGCGGCTCTGGGGCACACTCTCCCACGTTTCAGTTGACAGCTGGATGGGGTTTAGCTCGTAAAAGATTTCTCTGCGTGTTGCAGCTGCTTTAACTCATCCCAGCTGGGCCCTAATTGTCCCCTGTGACTCATGCGATTAGTCACCCACTTAGAAGCCCGTGGAGAGGAGGCCCTGGCACCAGAACCCCGCGCGCCGGTCCCCTTGCGGCTGGGCCCCATCCTTGTTTGCCTCTCAGCTCGAGCAGGGGTCCTACAGGGTGACTTTGACAGCTTTCACCGAAGGGCCGCTTGCTGTTGTGGCTGTGGGGATGGCTCCTGGGCTCTCTCTTCAAGGACAAACCTGCCGGGAAGCTGGAGGAGGGGTCGCAGGCGGCCCCTGGCTCCAGCACCCTGGGGATCCATGCTGGTGCACCCCGGGAAGGAGGTGAGAAGCTAAACCCGGAACGAGAAGGCAGTCAAGGCAGTGGGAAGAGCAGGGAGCCACTGTCCCCTCTAGGCCTCAAGGGACAAAGGCGGGAGAGGGAGGCGTTGCTGGAGGCCAGGATCTCGGGCCGCCTGGTGGATGCTGGATCGTTTCAGGCATGTCTGCTGGGAGCTGGGATCCCAGAGGGATGAATGGGGGAGACCCTTGTAGTCAAGTTGGGGGCCGTCCGAGGGAGAGGGAGAGGGGAAGGGGAGGA
>NW_011924584.1:0-902 GCF_000151845.1 Pteropus vampyrus
TCATTAGATACCCAGTAGAGGGATTGTTGGATCATACGATTATTCTATTCTTAATTTTTCGAGTAACTTCCATACTGTTTTCCATAGTGGCTGTACCAATTTACATTCCCATCAGTAGTGTATGAGGGTTCCTTTTCCCTCACAACCTCTCCAATACTTATTACTTGTTCTGTTGATGAAAGAGATTCTAACAGGCATGAGGTGATATCTCATTGTGGTTTTGATTGAATTTCCCTAATAGCTAGTGAAGATGAGCATTTTTTATAGGTCTGTTGGCCATTTGTATGTCTTCTTGGGAGAAGTGTCTGTTTAGGTCCTCTGCCCATTTTTTAATTGGCTTTCTTGTTTTTTTGTCGTTGAGTTGTATGAGTACTTTGTATATTTTTGATATTAGCCCTTTGTCAGAGGCATTGTTGACAAATATCTTCTCCCGTTCAGTTGGTCACCTCTTTCTGTTGTTGATGGTTTCTTTTGCTGTGCAGAAACTTTTTAGTTTGATGTAGTTCTATTTGTTTATTTTTTTCTTTTGTTTTTTTTTTGCCCAAAGAAATATATCTGAAAAGAAATTACTGTTAGCAATATCAGAGAGTTTACTGCCTATGTTCATTCTTCTAGAAGTTTTATGATTTTGGGTCATACGTTTAAGTCTTTAATCCATTTTGAGTCTATTCTTGTATATGGTTTAAGAAGATGGTCCAGTTTCTATTTTTTGCATGTATCTGTCCAATTTTCCCAACACCATTTATTGAAGAGACTGTCTTTACCCCATTGTATATTCTTGCCTCCTTTGTCACATATTAAGTGAGCATATAGGTGTGGGTTTATTTCTGGGCTCTCTATTCTGTTCACATGTGATCAATGAATCTGTTTTTATGCCATTACCATGCTGTTTTGATTACTGT
>NW_011924585.1:0-902 GCF_000151845.1 Pteropus vampyrus
CAGTGCTGTAGAGTCACAGGGAAATGATACTGAAACCTCCCTGTGCTCTCCCTGCCTGTGTCGGTCGTCTCTGCCTTGCCTGGGGCCGTGTCTAACTCAGAGGTGGCAGTCGTTGTCACGTCTTCATTCAGCATCATTTTCCCTGGGACCCATGCGTGTGCAGATGTCTCTCATTCTCCTTTGTCAAACAGCTCATCTGATCCACCGCTACCGTCCTCTCAATCTGGTCACGTGCACAAAGGCACACGTCAGGTCTTCGGATCACGTCCCCTGCCTAGGGGTTCATCACCGAGGAAGGAGGTGGTTGACCCCACCCACTCCCAGCCCAGGGTCTAGGCCTGACTCAGAGCTGTGGGTCATCTGAGAGCTTCTAGTTGTTCACTGGGTCCAGCACGCCAGGCCGTTGTCCCAGGGACCAGCTCCAAGAGTGAAGGCATCTTCCCCCCACACCTGCTCATGTGGCCTGTCTCTGGGGACTGCTCTTTGTCTCCTGGGGCTCAGAGGAAGCAGCTCTCTGTGGCTCCAGCAATGCTGAGCCAATGGACTGTTCTTCACTCCCTGTGACCATCGGGACATCATGGTCAGGCTAACTCAGCACTGAGGCTGGTTCTGTAAGGGCCACCTCCTTCTCATCCGTGGTGATCTTAGGCTCATGGCACCTTGTCCTTGAGGCTGGGAACACTCTGGGTTTAGAGACACTCAGATGGGGAACATCCATCCCACAAAAGCATTGGAGGAGAATGGCCGTGTTGTGCCGGAGTTCCGTCCCCATTCTAGTGTCTCAGAAACCCAGCTCCGGGGACACTCCATGCCTGGCCCACGGTGCTCCTGTCCTCACCCTTCCCTCTGCACAGCGAGGGGCTGAGGGGTTTCTGAAGGCGTCTCATCGGGAGCACTGTCCT
>NW_011924586.1:0-902 GCF_000151845.1 Pteropus vampyrus
GCACAAGCTGTTCCCCTGTCAGTAACTCACGGCGCTTCTGGCGCTTCTGGAAGATGCTACAGAAAATGGCGACAAGACAAAACACCAGCAAAGAAGACTTAGGGTGCGTCTTTCGGGCTCTTGAACCCACAGGCTACTTGTGTCACGTCTATTTTTTTTTTTTTAAGGCGTGGCAACCCTCGGTTGACCTCACAGATTGCAAGGACCTTGTCAGTTTACAATCCCTTATTTATTATTTTTGTTTGATTGTTTTTACGCCTACAGCACCTGGTCTTCCTAGGTGGTCTCCTATCCAAGTACTAACCAGGTCTGACAAGGAGGTGGCCTTGCTGAGGCCTACTCAGATTTAATCAGCCAGGACCTTGGATGATCAGAGTCTACAGCACAGGGTAAATATCCTGGAAAGCGGTAAGAATCACGTGGTGAAGAGGACGAGGTGTTTTGTCTGGACCACCATGGCCGGTGCCCAAGGAGTGCCCTGGGACCACCGGCATCGGCACGCCCAGCCCCCATTCCACGCCCCTCCCAGAGCCCCTTTTCCCAAAATTTGGATCTTGTAGGTGAAAAAGACCAGCCTTGTCTTTAAGCCTCATGCCCCCTTGGGCGTTCTGACGTGCAACCTCACATTGGCACTGCCAAGCCAACGCACGCATCCGACACGCGTGACTCAGCCAGCTGCGTGCGGACAGGCCTCCGGGTTCAGCCGTCAGTCCCTGACTGCACAGGGATTATATTCTAGAGGGAGGAATAAGTCCCCAACCAACGAGTAAACATACAACGGTTTCCAGGCAGCGAGAAACTCATGAGGAAATGCAGCCAGGGCAAGCGTGTGGGGCGGGGACGTGGCACGGGCAAACGGAAGGGCCGGAAAATGGTGCTGTGGGGGAGCATCGAAGGGACAA
>NW_011924587.1:0-901 GCF_000151845.1 Pteropus vampyrus
TGCCTGCTTCCGTCCTGAAGTCTGAATTCCCATGCGGAAAGCAGGAAGGAGCAGAGGCCTTAGGAAGGAGCCCCGGGGCCTATGGGATGAAAAGAGATCATGCTGAATTGTGGCTCTTGAACGCCCGGGGTCCACACTCCGGGGAGGTGGAGGTGACAGGAGCGGCCTGTCTTCTCCGGTAGACCAGGGGTCCACACAGGTTTCCTTCGAAAATCCACCATATACATATATATGCATATAGATAAACATATATATGCATATATATGTATATGGTAGATCTGGCAAAAAGCTCTCTAGTGAGGTCCATTTTGAGCCGGAACTGCAGACTTCCGAGATACGGCTCACTTGCGGCAAATTCACGGCCCTCCCGGCGGCTCGGGGCGTTGAGGGCCATGCTCGGTCGTCTGCGGCTACTGGGGTACAGAAGTTGCAGAAGCACTCACTGACACTTTGAGCCCCTAGAGGTACAAACGGCGTCTCATTCCTCTCTGTATCCTCAGGGTGCAGAGCTCAAGGCCACCCACAGACAGCGTACCCAGGGATGCTTTGGCGCCTCCGTCCCTGACTGCTGTCACCCGCTGGAAAGAGGTCAGTTGGGGGACACTGCAGACAGCTGTGGGTCTGATTTCGGCCTCCGTGCCTTATGAGCTTTGCCATCACCCCTTTGAGCCTTTCATTTCTTCATTTTGAATGCGTACACGGAGACCATTACGACCATCCCAGGCAGAAAGGGGAGGGAGAGGGAGGTGCCTGCTTCCGTCCTGAAGTCTGAATTCCCATGCGGAAAGCAGAAGGAGCAGAGGCCTTATGAAGAGCCCCGGGGCCTATGGGATGAAAGAGATCATGCTGATTGTGGCTCTTGAACGCCCGGGGTCCACACTCCAGGGGAAGTGGGAGGTGA
>NW_011924588.1:0-901 GCF_000151845.1 Pteropus vampyrus
TCCCTGCAGGACAGAAAACCTGGTGAACCCTGGCTGATTGTGGAACTGGTGGTCCCAGAACTTTTGCCTAAGATTGTCTCCATGTCAACTTTTATTGTTGGCTGAAGGTGGCGGGAGACAAATTTGTGTGGTGTGTGTGTGTGTGTGTGTGTGCATGTGCACATGGGCTCTCAGGTGCCCTGGCATTCATCAGGATCTGAAGCCGTAGTTATGCTCATAAATTGGGAAGCCCTGGGCATCTAGGCTCCACTTGGTTTATAACAAAGCTGGGAGCTGGTGGTGGGTGCATGGGCTGAAATTAGCACTTTATAAATTTCACTAAGGAGAAGAGGAGGTTATTGGATAGTAAAAAGAAACAAATTGAGATATATGATCTGGAGCAGCCTGGCGAAGGGCTTTGAGACAGAAATTTCTAGTGCATACACAAGTATGCCTTTGGGAAGTCCTCAAGGAGGAATTTGACAGCAAATTCTGGGCTGAGTGTATCCCAAGCCTGCTGCTTCCCCTGGGCCGCTCTGCCTGCTCTTTGAGCTGGCCTCTTGCCTTTGACTTACTTATACAATCTGCATAACCCTGTCGCCTCCCTACTAGGGCCCAACAGGCCATTTTGTTTTTCCTTCTCCTCAAGTGTAAGTGGTGATTTGTGCATATTTTAGAAGAATGGTCTATTTTCAAGGGCTGAAAAGCTTCTCAGCACAAAGCCAGGCTAAAGAACTTACTCAGGATTACATTTGGATAAATAGTTAATTGGCTTAAAACACTGTCCACTGTTTTACTTTTTTCTAGTTACAGGACAATATTGAGACTGGAAAAAAAAAAAAAGCAGCTGCTTTGAAGTTCATAGTCATATATTGTTATGAAGGCTGGCTGTTTTTGTTTTTGTTTTAATCAATCTATGTGA
>NW_011924589.1:0-901 GCF_000151845.1 Pteropus vampyrus
TGTGGCGACGCCACATGTCCCATAAACCGCGGTGGTTTTACTGCCCGTGTCGCACTGACTGGGGCCACAGACACTTCTCATGTTGTCGGTGGGGTTTGGCCAAAACACACATTTTCAACATTAAAAATTGTTTTCTAGAAAATGAGAAGCTGCCCACCAGGGTAGCTGACTTTCGAGGGCCACAAGAAGCACCCACCAGCCCCCACGTGTTCCAGGAAAGAACCCCCACAAAATGCCCTCGCCCCCATACTGAGCGACCGTTCCTCTCCAAAGAAACTCCGTGAAACGGCCCTGAACGGCTCGCGGGCGCCCTCGCGACAGACCCCCCCCCCCCATGGTGGGACGGCTCAGAGGCGCCCGGCCTGGCCCGCACCCACGCGGGCGCGTCCAGACGCGGCCCTGCGGCCGGGCAAGGGCACCGTCTGGCAGAGCCGCTCGCTTTTCCGCACGCGAAGCGGCCGCCTTGACCGCGGCGAGGGCCCCACGCCCGCGTCCCTAGTGTCCAAACGCAATTCGCTGAATGGAGAGAAATCGTCATGTTCCACCTAATTTCAATGCATCTTCTTTCGAATATCCAGAAACTGCATTTCCTTTTAAAAAAATGGGCATTCCTCTAAGTACACAATTCTCACTCGGAGAACGAGCACGAGGCCTGTGGCCGGCAGGGTGACTTTCTGGAACAGGGAAAAGAGCGCCTGAGAGACAGGACCCCAGCCAGGTGACCGGGGTCCACGTCGGCAGTGATGTGGTGGAAATGGACCTGGCCTCTGGGCTTTCTCCCCCCACACACAAACCCAGGCCACTGGGGAGCAAAACATCAGACGGCCTATCCCAGAAGGGCATTCCACGCAACACCTGACCAGAGCTCCCCGAAGCAGCCAGTCAGTGCAAAAATGGGGGG
>NW_011924590.1:0-901 GCF_000151845.1 Pteropus vampyrus
ATATATTAGACTTAGCTGATTTATACTAGCTTTCCATAGACATAATCAAAGTGTATTTTATTAGGTTAGTTTTATTAAAGTTGTCTTCAGTTAATTTTCCTTAGTTCTAACTTCCAATTTTTAAAGAAACAGCTTTATAAATGAATTGTGATGCTATACTCCAAGAAGAGCATATTCCTTGGTCTGCATAAATTTAATTTGTTTACAAAATTATTAATATGTAATAACATGTAATAATAATAATAATATGTCATAAGACGTAATAATATGTCATAATCTTCTAATTAACTCATTAAAAACACATAGATGACATCATAATTATAAGTATTGACATTTCCGTTGCAGCTTTTATGAGAATTTTATACCTCGAATTTTCTTAGAATTCTACCATATAACTACCAAAACACAATGTGTCAAAGTTTTTATCACAAACTTTCAAGTCTGCATCGCCTTTTCCAAAGCCTGGAGATTAATGCCCCAGAAAATATTTGTTGAATGTGCATCGCTTCAGGTTGGACATTAATCCTGTAAGGAAGTAAATTCCTACCGTCCAGGGAGCCGGTGCTCGGCTCCGCCGGCCGCGCTGCGCCCCTGGCCCAGCCTGCTGGGCGCCCCTCGTTTTGGAGTCGTTTCGAGTCGGATGGAAAGACAAACTTTCCGAGTTTAAAACGAGCCCTCGTGCGGCGAGCTTAACAGAAACACAATGTCGGTCAAATTCCAGAAGTCGCTCTTCATCAAAAAGAAAATATTCTTAAGGAAACGACAGAAACGAGGATTCGTGAAATACTTTTTGCGGCCCCCAAACGACAGCGGAGCGCGCGTCGCCGGGCACGTCATGGACCCTCCCTCGGTCAAAACGTGTCGGTGGGCGGCGGGGCGCCGTGGCTTCCCGCCGCGTCTC
>NW_011924591.1:0-900 GCF_000151845.1 Pteropus vampyrus
AGGCTCGAAGAGGTGATCGCAAAGCTCATAAGGCACTTGTAGGCCGAAATCAGACCCACAGCTGTCTGCAGTGTCCCCCAACTGACCTCTTTCCAGCGGGTGACGGCCTCCAGGGACGGAGGGGCCAAAGCCTCCCTGGGTCCGTTGTCTGTGGGTGGCCTGGAGCTCTGCACGAGGATACAGAGAGGAATGAGACGCCGTTTGTCCCTCTAGGGGCTCAAAGTGTCAGTGAGTGCTTCTGCAACTTCTGTACCCCAGTACCCGCAGACGACCGATCATCGCCCTCAGAGCCCCGAGGCGCCGGGAGGGCCGTGAATTTGCCGCAAGTGAGCCGTATCTCGAAAGTCTGCAGTTCCGGCTCAAAATGGACGTCACTAGAGAGCTTTTTGCCAGATCTACCATATACATATATATGCATATATATGTTCATCTATATGCATATATATGTATATGGTGGATTTTCGAAGGAAACCTGTGTGGACCCTGGTCTACCAGAGAAGACAGGCCGCCTCCAGCACCTCCACCTCCCCGGGGTGTGGACACCGGGCGTTCCAGAGCCACAATTCAGCACGATCTCTTTTCATCCCAGAGGCCTCGGGGCTCCTTCCTAAGGCCTCTGCTCCTTCCTGCTTTCCGCTTTGGAAATCAGACTTCAGGACGGAAGCAGACACCTCCCTCTCCCTCACCTTTCTGCCAGGGATGGTCGTAATGGTCCCCGTGGACGCACTCAAAATGAAGAAATGAAAGGCTCGAAGAGGTGATCGCAAAGCTCATAAGGCACGGAGGCCGAAATCAGCCCCACAGCTGTCTGCAGTGTCCCCCAACTGACCTCTTTCCAGCGGGTGACGGCCTCCAGGTGACGGAGGGGCCAAAGCCTCCCTGGTGTCCGCTGTCTGTGGG
>NW_011924592.1:0-900 GCF_000151845.1 Pteropus vampyrus
GTAGGTGTGTGGGGTTGGTGGGGAGGGTAGGTCACAGGGGTGGGACCTGGCTCCACAGATCTGGCTTCCTGCAGGGCCGGCCCAGGTGGCTCCTCTGGAGCCAGAGTTTGGGACTCCAGCCCATGTGCGGCCCCCAAGTTCAGCCCCCGCACCTCACACGTGGCATGCCCCAAACCTCACCTGCTGTGGATCTGTTCCCAGCCTGGCTCCTCTGTCTCAGAGACCGTCTGCCTGTCACCCCCTCACCGCTGCCCCTGTCAGCCCCCAGGTCCTTTTGGTGTCACCTCCTAGTGTTTCTCAAAGTGGCCTACTTTGACGCCCACCTTGTCACCACCCATGATCTGGGCACACCCACTTTAGCCTGAGCCCAGTGGCCAGCACCTCTCGGGACTCTGCCTCCGGGGCACTGTCCGCCCTCTTGGTGGCCAGAGAAACCTTTGCCAAGTGCCGAGCTGCCAGGCCATGCTGGCCCGTAGGCCGCTGTGACGGTTCCTCAGCCAAGTGTAGGCTGCGGGCTCCGTCCTGTCATTCCCCAGCCCTCGGTGTTCACCTGCTCGGCCCACCATGGCCAGTGTTTGCCGAGCCTGCGCTTGCTGTCCATAGGCCCACCACACCCACGAGAGCCAGCCATCTCGACCTCAGCCTGGGTGGGGAGATGGGCTCAGAGAGGAGCAGGGGCTGGCCCGAGCTCACAGAGCAGGGACATGGCCGAGATGGGCCCCTCTGCTGGGTGGTCTCCTGATCCCGTGTTCCTTATGCCACCCCGGGCCCCTCCACGGCATCTCAGGGGCTTCTGGGGTGAATATCTGTGGGCCAGAGGCCAGATGATGCTAGCCTCCCTGCTGCCACATGGCCCTGGATGCTCCATCTGGGGTGACCACAGAACCACCTTCCCCCCAA
>NW_011924593.1:0-900 GCF_000151845.1 Pteropus vampyrus
GTGGGGGTGCCCCGCGTTCTACCTGTGCCCCGCAGGGATGTGAGGCACCCCGCGGGGATGTGGGGGCGCCCCGCGTTCTCCCCTGTGGCCGCGTGGGGATACCGGGCGGAGTGCTCTTTCCTCTTGCAACCTGTTTCTGCTTAGGGACGTGCGACCTTTTCAAAGACGGTGCGATGTGGGGCCAGGTCAGGCGGTCGGCGTTCTGCCAGGCAGGTCTTCGTCGCCAGAAGGTGAGCTGCTTTAAAGATGATTACTTTTCATGAGAAAAATAATGAACCTCGGGAGCGTAGCCCAGGGGGCAGCTCGTTTGGGGAAAGGGCGCGAAAGGCCACGTGGGGGAAACTGGCCCAGCCGGGGCTGCTCCTGAGGGTGCCCTGCCAGGGAGCCCCAAGGGGGGCGTCACGGAGGGGCCGCAGCACTGTGCTGGGAATTCATGGCGGGGGTGGGGTGGAGGTGATCCTAGCATGCAGCAGCTGCTCCCCTGGAGGGCTGGACCCCAGACTGAGAGCTGCCTGTCCCCGGTCAGGGACACGGCAGAAACGTGGGACTCTCAGGCTGGGAGCCAGGAGGCAGCCCCTGCCTCGCAGCATGGAGGGCGTCCCGAACATGCCACAGAGCAGGGGACGTGAGGAGGGACGTGTGAGCGTCCCGTGCCCATAGCGCATGCCGCAGGCTGGGCGGGTTAAAACAACAAACATTTGCCCCTCAGACTGCGGCCAGCAGTCCTGCATCAAGCTGACACAGGGCCACGCTTCCTCTGGGGCGAAGGAAGGGCGCTTCCTGCACTCCCAGCTCCTGGGCGCTTCAGGGGTCCTGGGCTGTGGCCGCATCCCTCCAACCTCTGCCCGCATCGCCACGTGGCCTCCTTTCCGTGTGTGTCTCTTCCGTCTCTTAAAGGGA
>NW_011924594.1:0-900 GCF_000151845.1 Pteropus vampyrus
TCATGTATCCTCGTGCAGAGCTCCAGGCCACCCACAGACAGCGTACCCAGCGGATGCTTTGGCCCCTCCGTCCCTGGAGGCCGTCACCCGCTGGAAAGAGGTCAGCTGGGGGACACTGCAGACAGCTGTGGGTCTGATTTCGGCCTCCGTGCCTCTTGAGCTTTGCGATCACCTCTTTGAGCCTTTCATTTCTTCATTTTGAATGCGTACACGGGGACCATTACGACCATCCCAGGCAGAAAGGTGAGGGAGAGGGAGGTGTCTGCTTCCGTCCTGAAGTCTGCTTTCCAATGCGGAAAGCAGGAAGGAGCAGAGGCCTTAGGAAGGAGCCCCGGGGCCTCTGGGATGAAAAGAGATCCTGCTGAATTGTGGCTCTGGAACGCCCGGTGTCCACACTCCGGGGAGGTGGAGGTGCTGGGAGCGGCCTGCCTTCTCTGGTAGACCAGGGGTCCAGCCAGGTTTCCTTCGAAAATCCACCATATACATATATATGCATATAGATGAACATATATATGCATATATATGTATATGGTAGATCTGGCAAAAAGCTCTCTAGTGACGTCCATTTTGAGCCGGAACTGCAGACTTCCGAGATACGGCTCACTTGCGGCAAATTCACGGCCCTCCCGGCGCCTCGGGGCTCTGAGGGCGATGCTCGGTCGTCTGCGGGTACGGGGGTACGGAAGTTGCGGAAGCACTCACTGACACTTTGAGCCCCGAGAGGTACAAACGACGTCTCATTCCTCTCTGTATTCTCGTGCAGAGCTCCAGGCCACCCACAGACAGCGTACCCAGGGATGCTTTGGCCCCTCCGTCCCTGGAGGCCGTCACCCGCTGGAAAGAGGTCAGTTGGGGGACCCTGCAGACAGCTGTGGGTCTGATTTCGGCCTCCGTGCCTTA
>NW_011924595.1:0-900 GCF_000151845.1 Pteropus vampyrus
TCTCAGGGCACCATGCCCACAGGGGACTGTGGTGGGTGACAGGGCCCTGGGCTGGTGACACCTCACGCTGTCCCTCTAACCAACGGCCAGCAGTGCTGTCCCCTCTGAGGTGTCCCCGGCGCCTCTCCGGTCTCTGCCATGGGCGCGTGGGGTCCGGATCACCTGGGGTCCGGCTCACCTGAGGCCTTGCTCTTTTCCTAGTGACGGGGCTGCCACACCGCTGTGCCACCGCCGTCAGGGTCCCTGCGTCACCCTGCACTACGGCAGCGTCTGTGGGGCCTGGGGCAGGGAGGCGGCCACCTAACGCGGCCCCGTCGTCTCCCCGGACAGCAGCGGCCGGGCCCCTGTGTCCCCCTCCGCCCCACACCGGGCCCAGCACAGGCGTGCGGGCCGCGGGCAGTGATGTGGGGCCCAGGCCTGCTCCTGGGTGCTGCGTGCATGGGCTGTGACCCGCGCCGCCTCTGCTCCATCTGCGGGACCACAGTGAGCTCCGCCCCCGCTTCCCTGTTCTCTCGGACACCCACCCGCAGGTGGCTCAGAGGACCGCTGTCCAACTTGTAACTTCAAGGGGAGAGACCTGGAGGCCCTCTCACCCTGCCCCCACCCCATGCTGCTGCTGTCACAGGAGTCACTTTCTTAGGCCACGCGGCTTGTTCAGGGGCTTTATGTAGCTGAGTCCAACTTGCCCAGAAGAGTCAGTCCCGTGCAGCAGTGTGTGGCCCACATTAGCCCCCTCCCAGTTCCTGTCAAGGCGAAGATCATGATCACTCAGCAGATGCACAAAAAGCATTTGATAAAACCCAGCATCCATTCCCAATAAAAACTCTCGGCAAAGTGGGCAGAGAGGGACCACACCTCAGCATGACAAAGGCCACGTGTGGCAAACGTGCAGCTGTCACC
>NW_011924597.1:0-899 GCF_000151845.1 Pteropus vampyrus
TCAGGGTACGGACGTTTATCTTAGGGGGCGTGGTTAGAACCTGGAACCCCTTAGTGGGTGGAGCTCGGGGGACACTGACCAATGAGAGGGATTAGAGCTCAGTCGGGAGGAAGGGGCCGCGTGGGCAGAGAGGGCGTTGTCCGCATTTCCATTGGGAGGTCTGGCGTTGTCAGGGAAACATGATGCCGCCCCCCGGCGGGGGCGGGGCTCCGTGGGAGGCGGGGCTTCCAGGGCGGGCCGTCGAGCGACGCCTGCTGTCAGCTGACCGGACGCCATCTTGTCCGCCATTTGCAAGCGCGGCGGAGCGTGAGGGGAGGGGAGCGCGGCCTGCTGTGCGGGTCCCGCTACCGCCATCGCCGCCGCCGCCTCCGCCGCCGCCACCCCCGCCACCCCGCGGACCGGGGTCGGCCTGGCCTGGGTACCCGTCTCGCTGCGGCGGCCAGCAGCGCTTCGCGGACGGCAGGCGCGGTCCCCGGATCCCCGCACGGCGCCCTGCCGCGGGCCTCCCGGGGCTCGAGCCCGCCGGCGGCTGCCGCGATGGCCCTCAAGATGGTCAAGGGCAGCATCGACCGCATGTTCGACAAGAATCTGCAGGACCTGGTGCGCGGCATCTGCAACCACAAAGAGGACGAGGTGAGCCTGGCGCGCCGCCGGCCCGGCTCTGCCCGCGACCCGACCCTCGACCCCGGCCTGCAGCTCGCCCCCGAGGGCCCGCGCCCGGCGCGAGCCCCGCCCGCCGCGGCCTGGGGCGCCACGTACCAGCTCCCTCCCCGAGCCTCGGGTTTACCCTCGAGGCCCGGAAGGCGGCCTCAGACGAGACCCCGGAGGCCCCCAAGCTGCGGCTCTCGCACCCCCGTTCCCCGCGAGTATCGGTTTGGCTAGGGGCCGTGCCGCTAGTG
>NW_011924598.1:0-898 GCF_000151845.1 Pteropus vampyrus
TCCCAGCGGTGACCTGCCAGAGGGAGTTAGGCACCGCCCTTAGAGGCTCAGTCACTCTCCCAGATTCTCGTGCTGCAGAGTCCCTGTCTGCTCAACACGTGTGTCCCCCCCGATCACCATAAAGTCACATGAGGGAAGAGATCAGGTGATGAAGTGAGTTTATTGGGGTGCCCGGGAAGGTGCTGACAGGCTGGAGTCAAGGTCAGGTGACTGACAGAGAAACTGGAAGGGAAGGACAGGTGACCCAGAGGCAGGTGGAGGCGTCTCCTGGGAGGCAGGAGGTCAGGTCAGGACAGGACACTGCAGACCTGGGGACCCTGTCCTGGTGGGGGCAGCCGCCTAACACAGGTCAGGAGCAGACTGAGGGGTGGCTGGGAGGACTGAGGTCACAGGGTGGGACCCGAGTCTGGCTGGTCCTAGGGAGATGTGTCTGGTCAGCAGCAGGACTTCTGGGCCGAGGCGGGGACGCAGCAGGCCACGCGGGAGCACGCGGGGCGGCAGAGCAGGGACACGCAGGAGGCCGGGCGGCAGCGGCTGGGCTGGCAGGAGGCGGCGGGGGCACAGCAGGAGGAGGCGGGCACGCAGCAGGCGGGCCTGCACACGGGGCGGCAGACGAGGGACACGCAGGAGGAGGGTCTGCAGCAGGACGAGGGGCAGGGGCTGGGCTGGCAGCACGAGGGGGCTGGGCAGGGGGCGGCCCCGGAGCAGACGGGCGCACAGCACACGGGCTTGGAGTAGACGGGTGTGCTGCACACAGGTGTGCAACAGACGCGCTTGCAGCTGACGGGTGTGCAGCTGACGGGCGTGCAGCTGACGGGTGTGCAACAGACGGGTGTGCAGCAGACGGGCGTGCAGCTGACGGGCACACAGCAGGCCGGCTGGCAGGGGGAGGAGGTGA
>NW_011924599.1:0-898 GCF_000151845.1 Pteropus vampyrus
CAAGATATTTGTGCTCCAAGCCCGGTGGGAAGAAAATCTTCGTGCGGATTCTAGGTGGCTTTGTGCCTCTCCGGCAACGTCAGACTGTCTGATGGGACCGAGCACAACGTGGCCTGCTCCTCTCGGGTTTAACCGCGTGTCCCAGGCCGCAGGCGTCGGCAGACACGTCCGTGCTTCAGGCAGATCACTCAGGCTTCTCCGCGTGGCCGCCAGGCGTGCGCGCCCGTCCCGACTCCCGTGACGGATGTGCCGAATCGCTCCGGTCGCTGTGGCCGTCTCTACCACGCTGTTCTCGGGGAGGGAAGGGATCGCTGACTCACGTCGAGTCTGAATTTGCCCCTAAATCGTGAAGAACACGAGTGTTTACACGCTTTGACTCGAGGCCCGGATTTTTAACTTTGCCCCCGGAGCCGGTCACTTTGGTCTAGCCCGGGCTCCGTGCGGCCTGAAGACACATGACTCACATCGGCCCAGCGGGCAAGCCGGGAGCCCAGGAAGCCAGAAGTCTACTGCCACGGAGTTCTGTGAGCCAACAGGATGGCTGACTCTCCCCGAGAGACAGAGAGAGATAGAAAGAGAGAGAGAGAGAGAGAGAGAGAGAGAGAGAGAGAGAGAGAGAGAGAGGGTGAGGGAGAGGGAGAGAAGGCTGGCAAGAGCTGTCCCTAGGGACTTGCCACCTGCTGTGAAAGGTCATGTCCCCCCCTCCATCCCCGGCAGTCTGCTCTGTGCTCAGCACACTATGTGCCGGAGCAGACCCCACTCGGAGAAAGCGTCATTATACTTAGAAATATGTTACAATCGTGAACCCTTCTCATTTGGGATCACGAAAGCTCTTCCACAGTTTCCCCTAACAGGGCAAAACAGGAAAAAAATCCTGTGGGAAACTTTCTCACGTAGA
>NW_011924600.1:0-898 GCF_000151845.1 Pteropus vampyrus
GAGGGATTCCAGAGAGGGCCAGGGAGCATAGCAAGATGCGGGGCACAGACTTAACTATGTTACTGTCCCCATGGCAGCCCCGCTCTGAGCAACAAGAATTCCGAGAGCAGAGGCTCACGACAGAGTAGTCACTTCTTTGAAACCTCTCAGGGAGAAAGGGTAGATAGAAATTGTCTAAACCAACCAAGGATGTTTTCTGGAGCAAACAGTGGCACCCCGGGGCTCTGGAGAGGCAACTGCCACTAGAGACGTAGCTTTGTGTTCTAGTCACTACTAGCATTTTCTTTGCCTCAGATATTGGAAAGGGCTTTGGAACTATCACATCTGGAAACCATTAGAGCTTCACCGTGGGGGGAATAACCATGCATCGCGAATGCGTGCCGAGGAAGGGCACCTGGTCAGGAGGACCTAGAGAAGGTCGGCTAGCTGGCCAGAGCCATGCTCAGTTGAGGGGAGGCTGGGGCCCCGTGACCTTGGTTGCCTTCCCTCTCAGATGAGATCCCAGACGTCTACATCGTGGATCGTGCTCTTCAGAAGCAAGCGCGTGAGGAGATAGCGAGGTCCTAAGGCGTCAGACATGATAATGTTCCGTAAAACGAAGCGCTCTGAGATTTTCCCAGCAGGCCAGGGAATCAGTATCATGTCTCCAAGTTTGATTCGGCCAGTAAACCCTTGAAGATTTTTCTCGTAGTGTTTTCTTAATCAAAGGAAAAGAAATTGATATATCAAATACACAGTACATTCTCTTGAGAAATATCAGTTATTTGTTAAGTATACGAGGTATTAGCAGAGTTTCATTTGAATTAGCAGGAAAGAGATCCTACGAGGGCAGGGCATTCATCCATGGGTCTCCCCAGGTTAAGACGCGATAGAAAAGACAGCAAGGGGGGGGGACAAT
>NW_011924601.1:0-898 GCF_000151845.1 Pteropus vampyrus
CAATACATTTCAATCAGTAGTTTACATTTATTTGAACCCTTGACCTATTTATTAAATTAAACTCTACAAAACGCTGAAAAAGAAATACTGAGAATAAATGGGAACCAAGCAAAGATCTGAAATTTTATACTAGACTGGTAACAGTATCTGAGATGATCCTGTTTAAGTCCGAGAAAAAAAAAACTGCTGATAAACCGATATGGTAACATTTTGTTTTAATACAGTGTGATTCAGTTAGTCTACAATTATGTTTTGTTAATAATTTTAACTGGGTCCAATGAAGATCTCTTGTTACAGGTCTCATTTCACATTGGCCTTCAAAGAAGTCACTGCCAAATGTTTACAAACAATGGAAAAGAAATATGAAGTTCTTATCAGCTAGGATGTGCTTACTAACGTAGGTTAAGAAAAATTACAAAGTTAATTATTTGTGGTAGGTTAATGTAACTTTATCCATTTTTCCTTAGGATGTATTTAAATGCCAAAAGAAACAACTCATTTGCTACAGGCCACACAGGTCACTAGAGTAGGGTGGTGTTTGAAAAGGATTAAAATTCACAACTTCTGACACCTAGTCTACTAGGCCACACTAGTTTCAAACTGCCCCCAATAGATCACTTTCTTCTTTCTGGAAACACGTGTTTCCTAATGCTGTTGCTGCTGAAAGATATGTCTGTTCGTGTGGCTAATCTTCATTACTTAGAAAGAAATAATAAGAAAGGATGACTCATCTTCAAGTGCATTGCCTTCTCTAAAAAATTTTAAAGTGAAACCTCATTTCTAAAATTTCCAAATTTGAATTTTCTTTTTCTTATTTTTTAATATATGTGGTCTGTATTGTTTTTTATGTTTCTGTTTTTTATTATTTTTAATCCTCCAAAATTTTATTACATAATCA
>NW_011924602.1:0-898 GCF_000151845.1 Pteropus vampyrus
AGCCCCGAGGCCTCTGGGATGAAAAGAGATCGTGCTGAATGTGGCTCTGGAACGCCCGGTGTCACACCCGGGGGAGGTGGAGGTGCTGGATGCGGCCTGTCTCTCTGGTAGATCAGGGTCCACACAGGTTTCCTTCGAAAATCCACCATATACATATATATGCATATAGATGAACATATATATGCATATATATGTATATGGTAGATCTGGCAAAAAGCTCTCTAGTGACGTCCATTTTGAGCCGGAACTGCAGACTTTCGAGATACGGCTCACTTGCGGCAAATTCACGGCCCTCCCGGCGCCTCGGGGCTCTGAGGGCGATGATCGGTCGTCTGCGGGTACTGGGGTACAGAAGTTGCAGAAGCACTCACTGACACTTTGAGCCCCTAGAGGGACAAACGGCGTCTCATTCCTCTCTGTATCCTCGTGCAGAGCTCCAGGCCACCCACAGACAGCGGACCCAGGGAGGCTTTGGCCCCTCCGTCCCTGGAGGCCGTCACCCGCTGGAAAGAGGTCAGTTGGGGGACACTGCAGACAGCTGTGGGGCTGATTTCGGCCTCCGTGCCTTATGAGCTTTGCGATCACCTCTTCGAGCCTTTCATTTCTTCATTTTGAGTGCGTCCACGCGGACCATTACGACCATCCCTGGCAGAAAGGTGAGGGAGAGGGAGGTGTCTGCTTCCGTCCTGAAGTCTGATTTCCAAAGCGGAAAGCAGGAAGGAGCAGAGGCCTTAGGAAGGAGCCCCGAGGCCTCTGGGATGAAAAGAGATCGTGCTGAATTGTGGCTCTGGAACGCCCGGTGTCCACACCCCGGGGAGGTGGAGGTGCTGGAGGCGGCCTGTCTTCTCTGGTAGACCAGGGTCCACGCAGGTTTCCTTCGAAAATCCACCATATACAT
>NW_011924603.1:0-898 GCF_000151845.1 Pteropus vampyrus
AAAATAAATAGGGTACATTAGCATAGCTGATCTTTGATAAAATAAGACTTTTTCAGGTGCTATCAAATGATCCGCTCTTGTTTCATATCCAAAACAATAAGTGTAGCAAAAATGGATAAGCATATGAACATTTAGGGATAGACTGCATAGTTTCAAATCTTCCATTGCTTAGCTAGTGCTTTATGCTTGTGTGTTTGTTTCATTTGTAAAATGAGGATGATGACAATATATATCTCATAGAGTTGTTGAAATGATTAAATGCATTTATATATAACGTGCTTAAAACATTATAATCTATATATGTGTTCACTTTTATTATTCAAGATATCATTTCTACCAAAGTTTGCAAATTCTCTCCTTTTAGCTCAATAATGTCACAAGTCTAATGTAAAGATCTAACCTGGAAGTGAATAAGTCATCTTACATTACAAGGAAAATAGAAATGAGAGTAAGAACTGCACAAAGGCAATAAAAGAACACAATATTTAATCAGGGCTCTTTTGAAAATTATGACAGCTGTGCTGTGCTCCACAAAACCAGCATTTGCCAACACAGTACTGAGAAGGGCTTCCAGAAAAAAGCTGGGGCCATCCAACAGCATACTGTCACTTCTCAGGTCCATGGACACCTTTCTACAAAGAATGTCCTCTCTTTCTGTACTTTGTCTCTCTCTATGGTTTTGAATTATATCCACTTTTACCATTTTGTTTCTATTCAGGCTCCTTATTCTTCCCTTCGTTGAACTCTCTCAGTTTGATCCATTATTTCTATATTCTCATCACTTTTCATCCACCTTAATAGAGTGGTTCATTATGCCTCTAAGCGTGTCACTATTACGCAAAATACTACAGAGAGTGATGATCTACTACTCAGATAATGTTGAATAGGGGAAAAGAAG
>NW_011924604.1:0-897 GCF_000151845.1 Pteropus vampyrus
TAGTCCAGTGGCAGGTTGAGGGAGGTAGGGTCCCCATCATCAGCTGTCTGTAGACAAGGGGTCTGCAAACCACAGGCTATAGGCCCAAATTGGGCCTACTTCCTGTTTTTATGAATAAAGTTTTATTGGAAGCCGCTACATCTATTTGTTGACATATTGTCTAAAACTGCTTTGGAGCTACACAGCAGAGTTGGGGAGTTGCAACAGAGATCATATGGCCCACAAAGACTACAATATTTACTGTCTGGCCTTTTATGGAACAAGTTTGCCAACCCCCCATTGTAGGTCATGGTAGGAAGTCTGCATTTCGAGAAGCGGCTAGAGGGTTTTACCCATTTGACCGTTAGTTTTGAAAGCCCATTCTGGCTGCTGCATGGAGGAAGGTTGGGATGGGGCAGAAGAGGCCAGGAAGAGTGGTGAGGTGGCCTTTGTTTTTCCGTCCCACTCACGTCACAGGCCAACCACGTGCTGTGACCAACCACGTGCGTGCTGGGCCAGCTTGTGCCAAGTTCGTGCTACGCGACAGTCGTTGTGCAAAGTGCCTCTGGAGACCTTGATCCTTCATGACAACATGAAAGGAGATTGTGCCTTTCCGACACTTAATTCCATGCCTGGCACACTGAAGGGGGTGTGAGGGGGGTGCCCTAGAAAAGCTTCAAGGGATGTACGGGGGGACCTGGGAGGAGTGTGGTCTGCTACCCACACCCATTGTCCAGATGAGGAGACCGAGGCTCGTGGACTGAGGCTCTCTGATCTGCTCTCCAATGGCAATCAGGATTCCGGTCTCTGTCTGACTCCAAACTCCAAACTCCGCTCCCTTTCCTAGCAAGCCCTGCCTTCCTTCCTCCGTGGCCATGAAAAATTAAAGCCTTCTGATGCTTCCTACTGCGGAAAAGA
>NW_011924605.1:0-896 GCF_000151845.1 Pteropus vampyrus
TTTCATTTAATATTTATATCTCTGGGAGATTTCAAAGGACTCCTTACACCTACCATCATTATCATATCTTCTTTAATTTTTAATTTTGTTTTTAAAAAACATTTCTGAGTATCAAATAAATAACTTATTTTGGCAAATACTAAAATATTACAAACAGGAAAAAAGGACTCTGACTCCCATAACAGACAGAATTTCTTAAATAGAAATATATATATTATATATAACCAACCCTTTTAGAGATTATTGAATTTTGCTACTTAAGTAACTTCTTTGAATTTTTCATAAATTTTATGAAGATTTAATGAGGAAATAGATGTGTAAAAGTAATATATGAAACTGTATCCAAAGAAATAAGCCTTATTTAAGAAAAATATTCATAAAGGTATTACTTATTTGATATTTTTTATGTCAAATAACTAAAACTCTCTTTAAGAACAAAACTGTTTAACTTGAGGTAAAAATCATACACTGTGAATTAAATGCAAAAATCATAAGTATACAGTTCAATGAATTTTTACATATATGCACACCTGTGTAACTACCATCCAGATCAACCCATAGAATATTTCCAGCATCTCATGTTTTCTTCTTTCACTACTGCTACCAGAAACAACAATTATTCTGAGTTTTGTGTTAGTTTTTCCTGTTCTCAAACAGTTATGAATAGAATCACACAGTAAATACTTTTTATGTCTGGTTTGCTATACCCAATATAACTTGGTTCATCTATGCTATTGTGAGAATCAGTAGTTTATTCTTTTCTGAGTCACTGTGTAATCTATTATAAGAACATGCTATAATTTATTTACTTAGTCTGCTCTTGATTATCACCTAAGTTGATTACAATGTTTGACTATTAAAATAAAGCCACAGTGGACATTCTGTACATGTCTTTT
>NW_011924606.1:0-896 GCF_000151845.1 Pteropus vampyrus
GCCATTCTAAGAGGTCCTCCCCGTTGCCCGTACTGTACCTATTCTTTCACATGTATGTCTGTTATGTTCAGTAACTCCAGTGGGAAGGCCGGCTCTGTGCCTGGAGCCATCCCTGCCCTCCTCCCAGCAGCTACACTCAACCCGTTTCCTTAGAAGTACTCAATAAAAAGTGTCCTTTTCTAATGCTAAGAACAATTGTGTATAAGAATATGGGTGAGTAAATATATATCTGAGTGTATATAAATATACTCCAAGGAGTACTTTCACAAGTCCATCAAGCATATAAAAATTTCACAAGTAAAAATTATGTATATATATATATATATATATGTGTGTGTGTGTGTGTGTGTATATATATATATATATATATATACACACATTTAAATATGACCTTTAAAAACATATTTTTCCAAACTACACATTTTTTTCCCTAAAATTCTAAGTTCCTGATAAGTAAGCTATATTATCCAAATATTCCCTGAAGACACTTTTCTTTGAAAGTAAATTCTTAGGTCTATTTAACAAGTTATTTTGTCTTTATTCCTTTGTTTTCATCTTCTTCCAGTTCTAGAAGAGATACCCATTTTTCCTAGTCTCTACAGGGTATAACTTGGACAAACTTAACTTAGAGTATAAGTTAGACAAATGAAAATTTAGTAAACAGCTGGCATGATTAAGACTGTTAAAATAACTTTTTTGATAAATTACTTATCAAATACTCTGACTGGCTCAATTATATTATAGGATTTCCTTCAATAAAGATGGTCTTCGCCTAACTAATAGCATAGACTCTATATCAAAATTAGAATTAAGAACACCAAAGAGAGATGACAAAAGATCAGCGAGGAAGAAAACCAACAAACAGAAGTTGGTAATTTCACCAGTGAAGAGGTTAG
>NW_011924607.1:0-896 GCF_000151845.1 Pteropus vampyrus
TCATTCTGTCGTGCTTATTTCACTTAGCATGATTATCTCGAGGTCCATCCATGTTGTTACAAATGGCAGTATTTCATCTCTTCTTATGGCTGAGTAATATTTCATTGTATATATGTGCCACAGTTTCTTTAGCCAATCATCTATCATAAGACAGATAGATGTCTGTCCTTTGGTTGCTTCCATGTGCTGGCCCCTGTAAATAATGCTGCTATGAACATCGGTGTGCAAATATCTTTTGGGATAAGGGTTTTCAATCCTAGTAGTGGGATTGCTGGATTATATGGTAGATCAATTCTTAGGTTTTTGAGGAACCTCCATAGTGTTTTCCATGGTGTCTGTACCAATTTGCAGTCCCACCAGCAGGGTATGAGGGTTCTTTTTTCTCTGAATCCTCTCCAACACTTGTTATTACTTATCCTGTTGATTATAGCTATTCTAACAGATGTGAAATGGTATCTTATTATGGTTTTGATTTGCATTTCCCTAATAGCTAGTGATGTTGAGCATTTTTTCATATGTCGGTAGGCCATTTGTGTGTCTTCTAGGGAGAAGTGTTTGTTCAGGTCCTCTGCCCATTTTTCGATTGGATTGTTTTTTTTGTTTGTTTGTTTGTTTTGTTTTGTTTTGTTATTGAGTCGTATGAGTTCTTCGTTTATTTTGGATATTAGCCCCCATATCGGAGGCATTGCTTGCAAATATATTTTCCCATTGAGATGGTTGTCTCTTTACTTTGTTGATGATTTCTTTAGCTGAGCAGAAGCTTTTCAGTTTGATGTAGTCTCATTCTATTTTTGCTTTTGCTTCCTTGACTTTGAGGTCAAATTCATGAAATCCTCTTTAAGTCCAAGGTCCTTGAGTTTTGTTCCTATGCTTTCTTCTATGCATTTTACTGTTTC
>NW_011924608.1:0-895 GCF_000151845.1 Pteropus vampyrus
TTTTCCGGGTTTATTAAAACAACTTTACATTTCCGCCTTCATTTCCCAGAAGGGTTTCGGCTTCCACTGCATAGGAGCAAATACAGCAGAAAACGACACCAGGAACCAAGTGAGAACAGGCAGGTAGAGGCAGATCCAGGACCGGAGGCGTGCGGGCGCCTGTCGCACGTGAAGGACAGGCTGGCGCCCACGCTGCGGAAGCCGCCGGAAGCCGGTGTGGGCCACGTGCTCGACCCGATGTCACGGCTGCCAGAGTGAGGTCGGCAGGAGGGTGACTCCTGGTGATCAGGCCCCCCCGGAGCGCGGCTCCCGTGCTGGGGGGCACGCGGCAGGCCCCGCAGAGCCTCCCGGGCTCCAGAGCCCACGGCCGGGGTCCCCGGAGGGCGGGCCGGCCGGCACGCGCCGTCGTCGCCGCGTGTGGAAGTGACGGCCAACCTGCCGAGAGCCGGGTCGAGCGACGGGCGAGGACGCGGCCGTGCACAGAGCTGCCGCGCACAGAGCCACCGCCCGACGTGTTGTCGCCCAGGGGTTTCGCCGAGAACGGCGGAAGGCTCCCGATGCGCCCGTGGTCCCCGTGGTCCCCGTGGTCCCCGTGCAGGGCCACGCCGACGTCCTCGGGCGGCTCCACTCTGCTCCATCCACGCAGCGCACGCCGAGACCGAAGGTTCGCACCCGAGCGCGGCTCCAGCCGGCGGCGCACGGCGTTCACAAGGCCTCGCGTGGCCGGTCCTATTTCGTCCTTAACAGAATTCCCGCGAGATACCTAATTTCAAACCCGTGACTTCTGGGCGACCCCAGAAGATGTATCAGTTGCCGACGGTGGCCCCTGAGGGATGCTTAGGCGAGCTGCTCTGTGGTGGAGTTCTGGGGTATAAACCAATCAAGTGTCTAGGGC
>NW_011924610.1:0-894 GCF_000151845.1 Pteropus vampyrus
TAGACTAGAGTTGCTCTGGTGAATCAGTGAGTCGTCTCTTTTTCCTTAACCATCAATTTTGAAAGACAGTTTTGCTCGAAAAAGATTCTGATTGATGAGTTTTGTGGGGTTTATTTTTTCCCTCTCAGCACTTTAAACATGTCATCCACCCTACTGTCATCATCTTCCATCATTTCTAATGAGAAATAAGCTATTAATCTTACTGTGGTTGCCTTGCACAAGACTAGTCATTTTTCTCTTTCTGATTTCATTATTTTCACTTCTGCTTTGGCTTTCAACATTTTTGTAGTGATGTGTCTGGATAAGGATCTCTTTATACTATCCTAGTTGGAGTTGGTTGAGCTCCTTCATGTGTAGATTTTGGTGGGTTTTTCTTTTAATCAAATTTGAGAAATTGTCAACCATTATTTCTTCAAATATTTTTTTCTATTCTTTTCTCTCTCTTCTTTCCTGTGGTCTACCATTATGTGTTTGTTGGTATGCTTAAAATTGTGTCACATACCTCTGAGGATCTATTTATTTTTCTCATTTTCTCTTCATTCTTCAGAATGTATAATCTTTCTCAATTTATCTTCAAATGTGCTGATCTACTCATTCAAATCTACTATTGAGCACATCTAGTGAACTTTCCTTTTTAGTTATTATATTTTTCAACTTTAGAATTTCCATTCGGTTATTTGTTTCTTAATTTTTTATAATTTTTCTTTATTGATAATCGCTCTTTGATTAAATACCTTTCTTTAAGTCTTTAAGCCCAAATGGACTAAGACAAATGGGTACATGCTTTAGAAGGGGGGAACTTAGATGTTCTTTAATGCAAGGATCCACAAGCCCCGGGCTGTGGCCCAGTACCAGACCGTGGCCAGTTAGAAACAGGAGCCACACAGCAGGAGG
>NW_011924611.1:0-894 GCF_000151845.1 Pteropus vampyrus
GCTGATCGCAAAGCTCTAAGGCACGGAGTCCGAATCAGCCCCACAGCTGTCTACAGTGTCTCCCAACTGAACTCTTTCCAGCGGGTGACGTCCGCCATGACGGAGGGCCAAAGCATCCCCGGGCACGCTGTCTGTGGGCGGCCTGACCCCAGCAAGAGGATGCAGAGACGAATGACACGTAGTTTGTACCTCTAGGAGCTCAAAGTGTCAGTGAGTGCTCCTCCAACTTCGCCACCCCAGTACCCGCAGATGACCGGGCATGGCCCACAGAGCCCCAAGGCCCCGGGAGGGCTGTGCATTTGCCGCAAGTGAGCCTTTTCTCGGAAGTCTGCGATTCTGGCTCAAAATGGACGTCACCAGAGAGCTTTTCGCCAAAGTTACCATATACATATATATGCATATATATATTCATCTATATGCATATATATGTATATGGTGGATTTTCGAAGGAAACCTGCGTGGACCCCTGGTCTACCACAGAAGACAGGCCGCCGCTAGCACCTCCACCTCCCCGCAGTGTGGACACCGGGCGTTCCAGAGCCACAATTCAGCATGATCTCTTTTCATCCTAGAGGACCCGGGGCTCCTTCCTCAGGCCTCGGCTCCTTCCCGCTTTCCGCAGTGGAAATCAGACTTCAGGACGGAAGCAGACACCTCCCTCTCCCTCACCTTTCTGCCTGGGATGGTCGTAATGGTCCCCGTGGACGCATTCAAAATGAAGAAATGAAAGGCTCAAAGAGCTGATCGCAAAGCTCCTAAGGCACAGAGGCCGAATTCAGACCCACAGCTGTCTGCAGTGTCTCCCAAATGAACTCTTTCCAGCGGGTGACGGCCGCCATGGACGGAGGGGCCAAAGCATCCCCGGGTACGCTGTCTGTGGGCGGCCCTGAACCC
>NW_011924612.1:0-893 GCF_000151845.1 Pteropus vampyrus
CCCTCGCGATCAGAGCCCGAGTCCCCACACGCGACGGTTGTCCGCCGAGTGGGAGAAGCTGGAAGACGTTGGGAGGGGCGGACGCCGGCCCCAAGAGGAAACAAACGCCAACCGCCGGACGCCCGGCGGCCTGAAGGCCGACTTGGGACCCCGGGAGTCACGTCCCGGCCCCTCGTCCCGCCGAGCCGTGCTCTCTGCGCCGGGCGGCGAGCCTGGCACCCTGGCCCGGCCGCGGCGGGCAGGACGGCGGGGCTGCGCGGCGGCCGAGCCGCGCCCGTCCGAAGTGGGCGACAAGTGGGGCAGCGCCTCGCGCGGGGAACCCTGCGCGCGCCCGGCGGCGAAAAAGAGCCAAGACGGGCGGGGCGACTTCTAACCGCCGCCGCCCCCTGGCCTGGCCCCGTGGCAAGCGACGCGCTCGCCCTCCCGCCCGGCGCGGGGCCCGGGGCCCGGGGCCCGGGGCCAGCCCTGGCAGCGGTTGCCGTGGGCGCTCACGCGGTCTCCCGAAAACACCACTCGGGCGGCGGCGTCCTCCTTACCCGGAGCAGAGCCGCGCCGCCCGCACAGCCGACTCGGCGACAGGCTCGTGGGCGCGAGCCAAAGCGACGAGGCTCGGGAGGCGCAAGCTGCGTCGCCGCGCGCCCGGCGGTGCCCGCGGGAGGGGCGCGAGGGTGCACGCGCAGGGTGGGGGCGCGGAGCCTCCCTCTGCCTCCCCCTGCCCGCCCCGCGCGCATGCTCCCGCCGCACCTGCCTCGCTCCGGGCTCGCTCCTCCGGGAGCCGCGTGGACACTGGGCTCGCCCGGGTTGGAGCTCTCTCGTGGCAACGGAGGTGACTGCGGCTTTATTCTCGTGTGCGTTCTTCTCTTTATTTGTTCCTTGAGGAGTCCCCCAAATCT
>NW_011924613.1:0-892 GCF_000151845.1 Pteropus vampyrus
CCAAAAATGTTTCTTTTTTTTAACATTATGGCTGTGGCAGAGATTATTCAATCAAGAGATCTCCAAGGAGGGAAGGTGCACTTAGGAGACTGTGTCAGGACCACTTGTTGAGCTACCCCTCACAGCAGGGAATTCTTCTTGAGTTAAAATCTGAAGGCTCTGGGGTATGATTTATTAAAGGAGGCAACTTCCTTTATAGATTGACTACAAAAAGAAATCACCTACTCTTTACAGATTGGTATCTCAAGTTCTATTCTGTTTGCTCTAGAGGGACATGGTTGCTTGATCTAATGTATGGAGAAGTTATTTATTTTATTAAAAGTTTTATACCCTAAATAATGTTTCTAGTGCAATATATGCTTAAAAAAAAAACCAAACATGCCATCAGTACCAAATATGCAGAGGAGAGATGGCCTTGGTTTGTGAGAGGAAAACTGGTGTAGTCCAAAATTATTTCTTGAGTACTTGTTATATGCCAGAGACTATTCTAGGTGCATGGGATACAGCTGTAAGCAAAGTAGACAAAACCTGCTGCTTTCATGGACTTTATGTTCTACTGGGAGTGGAAGGGAGTAAAAAGAGACATACAATAAACAACATAAATATCTAGTATATTATAAGGTGGTTATTGCTATGGAGAAATATATAGGGGGAGAGCAATGTGTGGGAGGTGTCATTGTAAATGGTGGGGGAATGTCTCACTAGAAAGAGACATTTGAGCAAATACCTGAAGGAGGCGAGGGAATGAGCTATGCAGACACCTGCAGAAAAGCATTTCAAGTGGTGTGGTGGTGGGGGTGGGGGGTGGGGAGGGGGAGCAGCAAGTGCAAAGGCCCTGAGGTGAGAGCTTGTCTGATGATGTCAGGGCAGCATGGCTGGAGCGGAGGTAACA
>NW_011924614.1:0-892 GCF_000151845.1 Pteropus vampyrus
CCAATTTAATGGGTGAAATTAAGACTATTGCATATAAGAAAAAGAATTCAAGTAAAAATCCATGAAGCAATCATTAACTTTAATACATGCAAAAACTTGCATATGAGAGGAAGTGTAAACACTAATGACTAAAATTGATAAATGAATATATAGTTAATACATATATTACACAGACTTTAAAGAAACACAGAGGTAAATACTCCTTGGCTCTGCAGTAAACAACACAGGTGCCCCCACTCTCTAAAACTCTCATTCTCCATCCTCTGAAAGTAAATACATTTGGATACTTTTTTGAGGATCTGTTCCTTACTCTCTGAACTCCCACTACTTACTTACCTCTGAAACCTAGAAACCAAATTAATTTGAATGTGGTGCCCCTCACTTTCTGAACGTGGTATCTGACTTGGGAACTAAATAGATTCAGATACCCTATATTTACATAAGCTTACTGTAACCACAGACCCTTAACTGGGAACTATGACTCAGCCAAAGGAAGGGACAGAGGAAGGAAAGTGGGCCTGAGGGGAGCAAGGGCCAAGCCATTCTCTCCTATAACTGAAATATCTAAAATTGATAAATGAAAAAATACCCATACGAGCACATTTCATAGAGATATAGAGTAGAACTAGTAGAAACAGCTAAAAGAGTAAAGAGTGATTGCCTCCAGGGGGATGAGACCAGGAGTGGGTAGAGATGGGGCAAAGGACTGCTATTTGATTAAGTTTTTGTTATTTGGCGTTTAAACTGCGCATGTATTACTTTGAAAAGAAAAAAGCACATTAAAAATTTAGTAAGAACACTAGCTTGGAGATCTGGGTTCTGGCTTGAGGTCTGTCACCAGCCAACTGGGTCTAATGAACACTACACTTTGGTCTCCAGACCTCGGCTGCTT
>NW_011924615.1:0-892 GCF_000151845.1 Pteropus vampyrus
TCATACCAGATTTTGTTAACCTATGTCACCATTAAAATAATTAATTTTAAAAAATATATAAAAAAATTAAAAAAATAAAAAGCAAAGCCTCTGAACCACAAGGCATGAGCAACTGAGTCTTCAAAGAAAAGGAGAACAAAGAGCTTAGTCTTTTAAAACCAAAAGCAATTTAAAGCCTTAGGTTTCCCAGTTCTAACTTATCATGTTCCCACCTGTGGTAAATAGATAGTGTGACACAAAGGAAAGAAAGCTATTTGCTTCTAAGCTTAGTAAATACATTTTCACATAAGAAAGCTGAGAGATTTTGGTATCACCTTTCACGTACTATATTTACACAAGATTTTACTTTCTTGCTTGTGTGTTAGCATTATAATCAGCCAATAACCCCTCTGCCCTAAATTACTAGCTATGTGCTTAAGACATGCTATATGCCATTTGATTCTTTGTCATATGAAGTGGCCTTTCCTCTTATCGTACAACTAAATTAAAAGCAGTAGGTAATCAGCAGAAATTTATTGAGTCCAATCAAACTGATGCACCATTTGTATAATTTGATGTACTTAACTAGCATGCAAGGGCTGGGAGAGCACTCTTTCTTCCAGGTAGAAAGAGAATAGACATTGTACAGTTTTATATCTGTTATTCCTACTTTTTCTGTGCTCTGCAAACTGACACTCTTCCCCTACTCCCCTTCTGGTGTAAGAAGTAAAATTAAGTTGAACGTGGATGACACATTCCTTCTAATATTTACATCTGTAGAAAACTGAGAGGGCCTGCACTGGCCTAAACACAAGTTTCTCTCCCTACACTGCCCCTATGGATGAGGCCCCCTAGTCAAACTTCTCTTCTTACAGAGACCAGGCACAGTATCTCTCAGCAGTGGACTTCAGTT
>NW_011924616.1:0-892 GCF_000151845.1 Pteropus vampyrus
ACAGGAAAATAGGTCTTACAAACACAATCATTGGTAACAACATACAAATCAAGATATCACAGAGTAGGATCTTTCAGTGAAACTGAAAATGTTCCTGCCGGCAACTTTTCCTTCTGTCTCTCTCTGTGGCACGCATGGGTAAGGTCACACGACTCTGAGGAGCCGCCGGTGTGCCCTGACCCGCCGTTCCCCATCCCGGGATTCCGTGGGAAGTTCAGGCGATTCCAGGGTCAAATCTCAGGGTTAGAACATTACCTTTGTAGGAATATCTATACGTGCGTTCAACAAAACATCCCCCGACCTCAGCCCCGATCGAGGGTGATTTCTGAAGTCTCGGTGACCCCAGAGCTGACATGGAGGAAAATAATCACAGTGAAGAGAGGTTCGAGCGTTTGGCGCTCTCCCCGTGTGAGGTGTTTCTGTACACCGTCCCGCTTAGTTCTCAACGTGTCAGGGCTCGAGACTCTGAGAGGTGAGTCACGTACCTAAGGACATTCACCTGGCAAGCAGCGCAGCTTCCAGCCCTCCAAAGCCAATGCGAGGAAATGCTGTCACAGATTTTGCCATATTTCTACCGACCTTCGTACAGGTCCATTTTCCTGTCTAAGGGACACTTCCCCAGCGCTGGGTCTGAAGTGACCCAGCTATGGCACGACAATGGGACTCTTCTCTCACTGCTGCTCTGCAGATTTAAATACACTTTACTAGTCACTTTCATGTTACCACATGTATTTTTTTTCCTTACCAGAAAATGATGTTATTGATCCCGAAAGGCCCCTGGCTCTTCTCAAGGACTCAGCTCTGTATCGGGCCAAAAAACTGTTTTCTTTCTTATCTTCCTTCGGTGGCACCTATGCCATCGGAGCCCCAGTCTCTGTTGTGCAGCTGGGAG
>NW_011924617.1:0-892 GCF_000151845.1 Pteropus vampyrus
TATATATGGCAGCTATTTTCAAACACTAATCAACAGACAACATAAAACTGTGATCCCTGAGAAAAGGGAAGCTCACAAAATGAGTCTCAGAACTGACCTGTGTCTTTGTTTAGAGACATTTCTCAATTGTCTATTACAGTTCAATGAGCTGGAGTCCCAGCTGAGTACTGTGGTCCTGCAGAGATAAGAAGGCATGGTTCACAGTTCAAAGTAGGTAAAGTGGCTGGAATCTGTAGGGCAGAACACCAGAGAAGAGAGGCACAAAGAAAGTGCCCAGGGTTCTGAGAGTGTGTGCGTGGGGTGGGGGGTAGGGGGGGGAGTTCCCTCTAGAGTTCTTGGCCAAAGGCTAGAGTGTGCATATGCAGAGAGAGGCAATATGAGGCTTGTCCAGGAAAGTACACCAGAATACAACATATGCTGAGTCCTAAAATGAGTCTTAATACATTCTATGATCACAGAATTAAATTAAAAGTCAATAAAAAGAAGGTATCTAGAAAATGTTCAAATGTCTGGAAATTAAATAACACACTTCTACTATGGGTTAAAGAAGAAGGGACAATTTGAAAATATTTCAAACTTAATGAAAATGGACAATATCAAGACTTACGAGACACGACTAAAACAGTGTATAGAAAAAAATACTGCTTTAAATACTTGTATTAGAAAAGTTTAAAATCGATGATCTCCATGTTCACTTTGCTACCTTAAAAAGCTAGTAAGTAAATATAAAGAGCAAATTATGACCAAAATAATGAAAGAAATAATAAAAAGTGAGAGAACTCAATAAAATGGAAAACAATGGAAAAATTGAACAAAAGTAGATTTTAACATATTAATGAAATTAATAAACTCTAGCATGATTAATCAAGGAAAGAAAGAGAAAAACCACAAA
>NW_011924618.1:0-892 GCF_000151845.1 Pteropus vampyrus
AATATCATCTTTCAGTTAGAAGCAGTAGACATTTACCATAGCTTTATGCATTTCTGTCATTACATATCGGAGCCAACTCCAAGCTGAAAGCAGGTATCTGTGGTTACTAAAGAATCAGGTACCACAACAACCTCCCTGTATTCCGCATCCCCATCTTTAGAAGAGTGTGAGGAAAACTGGTCTCAATTACCCGTGTGAAGAGACTTTATTGAGGATTAATGTCATGGTGCCACCTCTATTTCAATTCTTTCTCAAATGAGAGAAGACATATTCTTCTATGGATTTAGACTTAAAATATTCATTTTGATTTTTTAAATGTCATAGACAACTGAAAGAGAAGCCATATTATTAGCAAGCTCCTATGGTCTGGAAAATAAAAGGTGAACTTTTTGCTGCAGTATGATTGTAATTGATGGTTGTGACCACTAAATTGTCTCCTCGTTCTTAGACATGAAGAAGTTGACACGAATGGATAGGTGACTTGCCCAAGCAAAACAGAGGTAACAACTCATATTTTCAACGGCCCTTGTTGCCTTCTGCATCCTCATTGTGTTTTTTTTTAATTAAGTTTTTTAGGGTAACACTGGTTAATACCATTATACAATTTTCAGGTGTACATTATAATTTAACATCTGTATATTCTATTGTGTGTTTACCACCCAAAGTCCAGTTTCTTTCAGCTACCATATATTTGATCCCCTTTACCCACTTCACCCTTCCCCTGCCCCCTATATTTGACACCCTTTACCCAGTCTACCTCCCCCTTCCTCCCTCACCCCCTACCTTCTGGTAACCACTAGTCTATAGTCCATGTCCATGCATCTCTGGCCTTTCTTACGTTAAGGTATTTTCCTTCTATACCGATTTTGTGAAGTGTTTTGATCATAAATGG
>NW_011924619.1:0-891 GCF_000151845.1 Pteropus vampyrus
GGTCTGGACTCGGAAACTAGGTGGCACTGCCAAACTCCCAGGCCTGAAAAGCTCTTTAATTTTTTTCTAAGCAAAAGGTAAGTAGCAACACTTCGCCCGCTTTCTCCCTGAAGGGCTGGTCAGTGTCCACTAGACACCTCCCCAGGAGGCCAGGTCCAGGACAGAGCTGGGCACCTCCTCCTCTACGGACGGGACTGGCCAAGCCAAGTGGGGCACTTCTGGTGCTACCCAGGCTGTGGACACAGAGACCCGCACGGACCCCGGCACCGTGGACCTGACGAGGTGTCCGCAAAGCCCAGCTCCACCGCTGGACAGGGCCTGTGCGCCCACGCCCTCTTCCTTCACCAGCGAGGAGCCCAGAAGCTGAAGATTTGCCCGGCCCTGCGGTGCCTGCGGGCCCCCGAGGCCTGGGGTGTGGGGACCCTGGTTGGCGAGTGATGCAGCAGGCATTCGCGGGTGTCCCCCCAGACCAGCCTGTGCCCCCTCTGTCTCGTTCTCCTGAGCAAGGGATGCACCCAGACCGAGTTCAGGCAGGCAAGCTGGGGCAGGTACAGGGCACAGGAGCATGCGAGTCCCTGGGGTCTGCTGGTGAGGGGAGGGCCGCTTCCTGCTCCATCCTTTACACCCCCCAGGTAACTATGCACCTGTGTGCAAACACGCATGCACACGCACACACACCACGGCACAAAGACATCTCCACCCGCGGCCTGTGGATTACCAGCTCGGGCTTTAGGGAAAAAAGGAAGAAAAGGAAGAATTGCTAGGCAACCAGCCAGGGGTTGCTATGGCATTTCCAAGAGCAGCTGGGCCAATCGGAGCTGAGCATGGGCCGCTGTCTGTCAGCATAGGGAGAGGGGTGTGAAGGCAGGCGTTGCAAGGGCACTGAAATGC
>NW_011924620.1:0-891 GCF_000151845.1 Pteropus vampyrus
GACCCCCTCTGCCAAAAGGGAGCCGAGAACCAGGCCTGGCAAAGTGGGCCGTGCACCCAAGTCACTCAGCTAGTGAGTGGCAGCCTGGGGCCTGGGCTCTGAGCTCGTGTGCCACCACGGCGGACCTCCACGGCCAACTCCCCCACTTTCCTGATGCCCAGGAGCCCGGGCTGCTCGGCCCTCTGCCACAGACCCCTGCCCGCGGGGCCGCCCTGGTTCCCCGCCTCGCGAATTTGAAGTGGACTCGCCGACCACAGTCACGGAGGCAGCTGGAAATTGGGCTGGGGTCTGTCCCCTCCGACAGCCAGTCAGGGGAAAGGGGGTTCTCGGGTGGCAACTTAACAATGGAGCAGTCTGAAGATCCCCAATCAACAGCTAATCAACCCCTAGCTAATACCTAATCAATCTCTAATCAATCCCCTATCAACCGCCGCCGGCCCTACCACAGTCACGGCGCCCTAAGCTGTCACCGTGAACGCAGCACAGCCACGTGGCACTGACGAGCACCGCACAGCTACTCACTGCTACAGCTGGGGCCGTTTTCGACAGCAAAATCACCAACAAAAAGCACAAAAAAGCAAAAAATGGGGCCCTAAACACCTCGGACACCTGCTCACTATTAGTTTGAGGGCTGAAACGAGAAGGCCGAGTGTCGCCCGTGTGACCTCAGCCAGCGACCTGCGGGCGGCAGCCGTCTGCTGCCGTTGTGCGCATGGCCCTGCATGCCCGTGAAAGCACGGCGAGTGACGCCCAGGGCTAGACACGTCGCAGCGAGCATGCGACCGTGGACACGGAGCCCGCAGCGAGGAGGACCGACGTGAATCTGTGGGTCATTCGCTCTTTGATCCACTTAGGAAATATCTGGGAAAACGTCCCAAGTAAAAGGTCCCC
>NW_011924621.1:0-890 GCF_000151845.1 Pteropus vampyrus
TTATGGTTTCTTTATTGAATTACCTTTCTGTTTCTGTTTGAAAACTTACAGTGCCGCATACGGATATAACTTTCCACTGCTCTAAATGAAATATCTCTGCTTCTCTAAATTTTGTCATATCCACAAAGTGGGCAGTGAATAATATCAATATCATCCATAATGTGTCACGATCAAAATGGAACTCATTAGAGAGCTTGAATTCCTTCTATTCATTTGATTCAGGTCACAACTCTTGTGAAAAGAGACACATCGTTCCAACTTCTACTGGTTACCTAGAAGCGAACGTCAATGGAGTCACTTTTTAATACAATTATCTGAAATAAGCTACAATAACAGATTATCATTGCTATCTTCAAATATTTGTACAAATACCTAAAATGAGAAGCAGATTATTATAATTGATCTCAGTTTGGTTTGCCTTTATTATTGTATCAGCTATTTCTGCATATCAGACCATCCTAAAAGCACTTGTTTTAATATAATGCCTTTATAATCAAATGAGATTGGACAATGAGGAGTTGTTCTGATCTCTCCTGGATTCCTTGTGAGTCTGTATTCTGATGTGAGTTGGTACACTGTATTTCCGAAGCTCATCCATGAATTTTTAGGCATCTCTATTGCACTTATTTATTCAAGCAATATATAATGTTCACTGCAATTTTATATATGTAGCTTAATTGTATACTTTATGGAAAAAATAGTTTATCAAATATGGATACCTTAATTTAATTTCACAGATTTTATGTTTACATATGACACTTAGATTTCTTCCCAGTTATAAGACATATCTCCCACCTGGCTTCGGATCTGACATGAGTTAGACCTCTAGAATATTTCATTAGAACTAATTTATTGCAGTATAATTCCATATGATAAACTCACATACCTTA
>NW_011924622.1:0-890 GCF_000151845.1 Pteropus vampyrus
TGATCCCCCCGTGGGGGTCAGATCAGATAGCCAAGTGTGAGCAGCGCCAGGCTCTGAGTGACCATCGGAGGGCGGGGAGGGGCCGGCTGCATGAGTCTGGGGCCGAGCGGAGTTGCTTGCAGGACGGAAGACGTGGGGCCCATGCAGGCTTCAGGGGGAAGGAGAGAGAGGGGGCCCTGGCGGCGGCATGGTGGGAGGACCGTGGGAGAGGGGAGTGTGGCGGGGACTCTAGGAGTTTCTGCAGGGTCACGTGGAGGCCATGTCTCCTGCGGCCCTGCCAATCCTCCCATAAATCCTGGCATCTGGGCACGCGCGCTTCACGAGGACAGGGAACCGCGGTGGAGGGCAAGGGACACTTGGCATCCACGTTGCTCGGACGGTCACCAAGCTGTCCTCGGCACTCGGCGATTCTCTGCGGCCCCAGCAGGGATGGACACAGACTCCGCTGCATTAGCGGCAGCCCTGACAGGCACGGCCCGCTGGCCTCAGCCTTGATCGCCGAGTCCGGTCCGCTGGCACCAGGCCTGCTATTTGACGGCTCAGTGACCTCCAGGGTTTATCTGTGATGAAACTCCAGCCTTGGCAGAAGCGTCCAGGGCTGTGTTGATATGAAGCAACCGTTATCACTTTCAGGTCTGAAAGTGGCATAAGCTGCTTAGCAAAGCTCCCGGTCACGCGAAGCCCTTCCCAGGTCCCCACCGGTGACAGGTGCTTCTCAGCTCCACCGACCTCCACTGAGGGGGCATCCACCCAGCCCGAGTGCCCCGGGGCGGGGAGGAGTGGCCAGGGAAAGGGCGGCGTCTTTCTGCTCAGCACTTTCGGGTGCACCCGACCCTCTTGCTGCCCCGGGCCCTGCCGGGCATGTTCAGGGCGGTATGGCCGTTGTGTGA
>NW_011924623.1:0-890 GCF_000151845.1 Pteropus vampyrus
ACATTCAGACCCCGCCCGAAGGTTGGGGTGATTGATCTCTGAGTTCAGAAACCACAGGCTGACGAGGTGACTTGTTCTAATACACCCAGTGGACTGGTATCGTTAATCGTGATATGCAAACAAGACAGTAGGAGTCAGGGAAGGACATAGCTCGTTAAGGTTCACGGAGGCAGGAGCGTTGAACCCGGACATGAATTTCTCGTTCCGAAGCCTCCCCTATGAGGAAGGGAAAGCGTCGAGTCTACACGGGCGCCTTCCGGCCTGGAAGACTCGCAGAGATTGTTCGATTCTTTTACCAAGTATCAACCAGGTTCCGCTCGTAACACGTTCCCACGTGGTGTCCCAACCCCTAACTGGCCCCGCAGAGCACCCTATCCTGTGGCCTGTGGCAAGGACTCCTCCCGTGCCTCGCTCTTCCCCCAGGGAGAAGCCTCCCTCACACCTGCCTCTCCCCATCCTACTGCCCAGGCTCGCGGTGCTCTTGACGGGCACTATGTCCCAGGCAAACGAACGGTCGGGAGAAATGGGGACCAGCAAACGCTCCGGCCCCTTGCCTCTTACTGAAGCAGGGACCTGAGTTGTCTTCGAGACAGAGTCGACTTGAGTTTTCTGATGAGAAAGAGCTCTGGGGACCAGCTTTTGACAGCGGAAGTAGCTGCCAGGAAGAAAGGGATATAAAACCAGTCGGTTGGGAGGGCAGCTTTGCGTCCGGCCCCGAGGGACAAGGGTGGGTGCCCTAGTGATGACGCCTCCGTTAGCGTGTTTTTTGGTTGGGCTTGGCGGTCACATGAAGATTAGAGCTATGGACCTCATGCTCACATGGTGTGGCTACTGTACGACGAACGCACTTCTACGAAAAACTCATACAATCCACTATTCGGTAAATGTGA
>NW_011924624.1:0-889 GCF_000151845.1 Pteropus vampyrus
GACAGCGGACCCAGGGAGGCTTTGGCCCCTCCGTCCCTGGAGGCCTGTCACCCGCTGGAAGAGGTCAGTTGGGGGACACTGCAGACAGCTGTGGGTCTGATTTCGGCCTCCGTGCCTTATGAGCTTTGCGATCACCTCTTCGAGCCTTTCATTTCTTCATTTTGAGTGCGTCCACGGGGACCATTACGACCATCCCTGGCAGAAAGGTGAGGGAGAGGGAGGTGTCTGCTTCCGTCCTGAAGTCTGATTTCCAAAGCGGAAAGCAGGAAGGAGCAGAGGCCTTAGGAAGGAGCCCCGGGGCCTCTGGGATGAAAAGAGATCGTGCTGAATTGTGGCTCTGGAACGCCCGGTGTCCACACCCCGGGGAGGTGGAGGTGCTGGAGGCGGCCTGTCTTCTCTGGTAGACCAGGGTCCACACAGGTTTCCTTCGAAAATCCACCATATACATATATATGCATATAGATGAACATATATATGCATATATATGTATATGGTAGATCTGGCAAAAAGCTCTCTAGTGACGTCCATTTTGAGCCGGAACTGCAGACTTTCGAGATACGGCTCACTTGCGGCAAATTCACGGCCCTCCCGGCGCCTCGGGGCTCTGAGGGCGATGATCGGTCGTCTGCGGGTACTGGGGGTACAGAAGTTGCAGAAGCACTCACTGACACTTTGAGCCCCTAGAGGGACAAACGGCGTCTCATTTCCTCTCTGTATCCTCGTGCAGAGCTCCAGGGCCACCCACAGACAGCGGGACCCAGGGAGGCTTTGGCCCCTTCCGTCCCTGGAAGGCCCGTCACCCGCTGGAAAGAAGGTCAGATGGGGGACACTGCAGACAGCTGTGGGGCTGAATTCGGCCCCGTGCCTTATGAGCTTTGCGATCACCTCT
>NW_011924625.1:0-889 GCF_000151845.1 Pteropus vampyrus
CAGGGGTGGCGAACGGAGCTGACTGCCTCCTTTGTGACACGTTCTGAACTTTGCCTAGTGTCCTTATTTCGGACATCGTAACCAGAGTCAGCCGCGGTGATGGTTCGTGTAGACTCTGCAGCTGAAACTCCTGTTTGCCCGGCTCTCCCTAATTTGTGAAGTCATTCAGATTCAGGACACTCAAACACTTATTTACATATGCAGCAGACACAACCCAGAGGCGCTGAGGTTCCTATGACAAATTTGGGGCGCTAGGGAGAGGACGTCCTGCATTTTTAAGTGGGTGTGGACATTTTTTCACTGTAGACGGGAAGCAGAGAGTGAAAGCAAGTTTAGAAAAGAAAAATCGGCACTAAACGCTACCGCCGGGGTGGTATCGGGGTGGACTCAGCGCGTGCCCCGAAGCCCCGGGGCATCGCAGGCGGCAGGCGGGGCGCGTTGCGATCAGTCAGGTGGACACGTGGAGCCTCGTGCTGAGGCACACACTGTCCCGCAGGGAAGGGTGGGTGTTGTTCACAGACACTTCGTCCTCTCGTCCTGGCTTCTGAAGCCGGTTTCTCAGCCTCACCCCTCTTGACATTTGGGGGCCGATGGTTCTTTGTGGGGGCCTGTGCTGTGCACTGTGCCATGTTTAGCAGCATCCAAATCTCCACCGACCGGCTGCCAGCGACACCTCTGTCATAGTCGTGACAACCAAGCCGTCTCCAGACCTTTCCAAAGTCAGCCGAGGGGCCCAGTCAGCCCCCCAGCCCCCCACCCCCCGTTGAAAGCACTGCATCACAGAGGGCGATTTTTCCCCTGAAATGAGGTAGAATTCCATGTCCTTAATGCACCGATTCAGTGTGGTACTGACCAAGTACGGGGTCCCCCAGCAGGGACGGCCCCCTCA
>NW_011924626.1:0-889 GCF_000151845.1 Pteropus vampyrus
TCACATCATTACCATCACCATCATCATCATCACCACCATCATCATCATTATCATCATCACCATCACCACCATCATCATCATCATCATCTGCCCGTGAGTCCAAATGCGGCTGTGTTTAGAGAGGACCTCAGGGCAGTGATTGACTTTTTGAGACCCACCCTTTTGATAGGGTCAGGAGCAGAATCAGAGTCTCCTGTTCATCTGGTAGAACCCAGGACTGATTGAGTGGTCAGCCTGCCCTCTCCTGGGCCTGTCACAGGGAGTATGTTGGGAACAGACCCCCATGTTAAGCATCTCCCAGCCTCTTGGGTTGCATGGCCTCCAGTCAAGCCCTCTCTGCAGACTGTGATGAACTGGGGGGGAATAGCCACTTCCCACTGGCACAGAAAGATGACCCAAACTGAGCAGTCTCTGAAGCTCCTCAGGACACTTGTCAGTGCTCAGGGCCTCTGCTTCTAGCTGGCTTTGAGCCCCTTGAATAGAGAACACACAGAAGTTAGACCATTTCACGAAACCAGAAGAGGTCCCCGTCGTGACTGTCCAGAGCCACAGGAGCTAGTTAGATGGCATTTTTTCTGCCTCTCAGCTTACAGGTGGTTATGGCAGCAATTGATTGTCACCAACTGGACACACTGGGAATTTCAGTGAGATGCACACAGCGCTTTGCAAGGCGGATAAAGTTGCCTTTAGTTCCTACGTGTACAATCACTCGATCAAAAATAAGAGTAAGATATATATTAGCTTCCAAAACCCACATACTCTACATGTGTGTTCACCCTCCTAACAAACACCGATGGCCTGTAGTCGCTCTCGGCTGCTCAGTCGTGGTGACCAGCACAGGTCTTGCCCTTACAGAGCGCTGTCCCACTCAGCGAGGGGGTCAGCATGT
>NW_011924627.1:0-888 GCF_000151845.1 Pteropus vampyrus
AACAAGTACCACAGACTGAGTAGTTAAAAACAACAAAAACTTATTTCTCACAGTTCTGGAGGCTATAAGTCTAAAATCAAAGTACCAGCACAGTTGGGTGAAGGACCTCTTTGGGTTGCACAATCCTCGTTGCACTTTTACATGGTGGAAGGAGCTGGGGAGCTCTGTGGAGTCTCTTCCCCATTTGTAATAGCACTAATCCTATCTATGAAGGCCCCACGTCTGATACCATCACACTGGGCAAAAGATTTCAATATATGAATTTTAGGGGGGCATAAACATTCAAACAATAGCATGTTGATTCATTAACATTGAACTCATAGCCAACGACACTATAATTGATGGCCAAATGAATCTTATCTAATGCAAGTATTTTCTCAGTAAGACATAGCACAGCCTTCTTATGTTGTAGGTATCCTGAATGCCACTTCAGCACTACACTTATAGGCCATTTTAAAGAGCAAGATCACCAACAAAAGACGCATGCAAAGAAATGAAGAAAACGACACTAACTAGACTGCCAAGAAAGGACACTTGTTTACACTATGAGAGCTGCAACAAGAATGCAGAGCATGGCTTTGTTTGACCTTAGCTGGGAATAACAGCCATCAGGCAACTCGAATTTTTCACTATTTTGCACATTTCTGTGAATGACTATGAAAGCATTTCTAGTACTGATTTTGGAGTTACAACTAAATTTTAGTGAGAAGTGAATTTGCAAATACAGAATCAGTGGATAAGTAGCATCAACTCCACTTTAATGTATGTTCATTTTCACACGGCCTTCTCACACACTGTCTCATCCTTGTGCAAAAAAAAAAAAAAAAAAAGATCTCTTCTAAGAAACAAGTGGACTTTCTAGGTAAAATTGGACAACTACTTTGCCAT
>NW_011924628.1:0-888 GCF_000151845.1 Pteropus vampyrus
AATGTACTGCTGATTTATACTAATACTGATTAACACAAATTTAAAACTTCATATCAATCCAGTTCCTGGTATATTCAAATGGGGTAATTTGAAGAGAGTTTAGTAAAGGGACTATTTACAAATGTAGGGGCAGGGTTAGAGAAACCAACAAGGGGGAGTATAGTATTCCAGAACTAGCAATAAGAGTCCTGTGTCCACTTAGCCTCAAAGGTAAAAGAGAAAAGAAAGGCCACTAGAACACAGAGAAGAGAGCTGTATGAAGAAAGCTGAGCCCTTGATAGAGAGATGCGTCAACCCCCAGGGAAGGTGATGGATAAATGCATCTACCTTACTTCTCTAGGCTCCTGTGTCCTGTGGTGACTTTCATTGGCTAAACTCAATTAGAAACCTGATGCATCAAGCGGTCTATGCAGGTCAGCCCCCTAAAGCACAAAATAGAGTGGAAAAGGAAAAGTGAGGAACAAAGGGAAGATATCTAGATACTTTTTAATAAACATAACATCTATTGTATTATCTCATTCTTTTAAAGAGTATTGCGTATTCAATCAATGTAGTTATCCATCTATCCATCCATAAGTCTATATTTCTAGTCATATACATGCATAGAAAGATATCTACAATGTTATCCTAATGTAAATAGTGATGATTTGGGGTATTTTTTTTTTAAATTGAGGTATAATTTATGTACCATAGAATTTATCTTTTTAAAATGTAATATTCAATGGTTTTTAGTATATTCATAAGGTTATACAACCATCACCACTACCTAACTCTAGAAATATTCATCACCCCTAAACAAACCCATATTTCACTAGCAGTCATTCTCCAATTTTTCCCTGTCCCCAGACCTTAGCAACTACTGATCTGCTTTCTTTCTCTATGCATTTT
>NW_011924629.1:0-887 GCF_000151845.1 Pteropus vampyrus
TTAGTATTATTATTTATTGCCAGTGGTTATAGTAAAAATAAGAATATAATAACAATAGTAGCAACATTACTGAACCCGTGCTGTGTGGCAGGCACTGTTGTAAGCACTCACCTATACTAACTCATTTGTCTTCACAACCACTTTCCCCAGGTTGGAACTGTCATACTTACACTTTAGATATAAGTAGAGTGAAGCACACGGTAAGAATTTAAGTGATTTTTCAACAAATGAACAAATAAACACATCTTCTGAGTCTTATATTCTTCACGACAGCAGATACTGGGCTAAGAATGTAGGGTGTGTTCATTTTGAGAGCCAAAAAGTGTTTTTTGGACACAATAAAGCTTTTTGTTTTGTTTGAATAAAATATGAAAATATTTTAAGTATGATTTATATAGCTGACTTAAAATTATAGCTATAATCTTTTTTTTAGTAGACATTTACTAATTACTTGAAAAGATAAAAAAGGCCATTTTGACTACTGGGAGACTGATCTATTCTGAAAAATATATATGAATGTTTACTGCTACATGTTTAAAGCAATATAAGGATTTTAGATTTCTAGTTTACCTTACAACTAATTGGGCTTGTTTAGCTCATAAGGACCTCTGAAGCCTGAATTTTTCTTAGTCATTATTACTTGATTAGAACAATTATATTTCCTGATTCTTAAATAGTGAATTGAATTCAACCTTTAAAATAATTTGGAATATCCTATCATCACTCTGTTGATTTTTTAAAATAATCATGTTTCAGTCTTGAAAATGAAATAAGGGCATATTTTTTGCAAAAAAGATAAAGCTTAAAACTCCCCTATCCCATCCTATATTTTAATATATCAAGACTCCCATATGAGACACACACACACACACACACACACACACACA
>NW_011924630.1:0-887 GCF_000151845.1 Pteropus vampyrus
AGTGGGGAAGCGAGGACAATGGCTCCTGGAGGACCCCAGCCCCGGTGACGGCACCGTCGTGTCTCTGGAAGAAAAGCAGAAGTCACGGCGCTCACGGGAGGGGGGCCGATTCTGTCGCTGGCTTCGGCGATCGCGTGTGAGTAGCAGTGTGGCCTGGATGCACCGTGAGCTACGGGCGTCAAGGACTGTGGTCTCGTCACCATGCACGACGGGGACGCCCGGAGTCTGACAGACACACAAGGAGGCACAGGACACACGGGCGTGCAAGCCACAGCACGGGTGCGGGCTGCGGAGGGCGGCTGCCCGCCAGCCCTCTGGCTTCTGGCCACGCCGGGGCTGCTGGGGCTGAGGGCGCGCGGCTCTGACAGTGTCCCCGTGTGACCAAGCGAGGGTTACTTTCTGAGAAGCTTAGAGCTCATCACAGACACGACCCCACAGTGCCTCTGGCCATCCGAGGACGCGCTGCCACGTTCCCGTTCCTTTCCTCCACAGCCCGGATGCCGGCAGCCACCGTCCTGGGCAGAGGGTCGGCCCTGCGGCCCGCAGTGCCGGCGGGTCCCGGCGAGTCCCGGCGAGTCCAACCTGACGCCCCTGCTCGACGCCGGCCCCGCGTGGGCCGTCTGGGTGTTGCCCTCCGCCCCGAGTTGCCGAGAACCGCTCACGCGGCCGCCCTCGCGTGTGGACCGGCGCGCCCCGGGGCGCCCGCTTTGGCGCCGCAACTGCCCCGGCGCCCGCAGGCTCTTTCCGGTTGCAGGGGCGCGTGAGCCTTGCTGGGGACGCACTTCGCGGCTGTCCCTCTCTGGTCCGGCCCGGGTTCATCCCCCTTCTTCTGCCCGCATGCCGCCTGGGGCGGCGTTTTGGCCATCCGCACCCGAATGTCTTTCCGT
>NW_011924631.1:0-887 GCF_000151845.1 Pteropus vampyrus
TGGATAAGAAGCTGTGATACATATACACAATGGAATATTACTCAGCCATAAGAAGAGATGAAATACTGCCATTTGAGACAACATGGATGAATCCTGAGATAATCATTCTAAGCAAAATAAGTCAGACAGAAAAAGTTGAAAACCACATGATACCACTTATATGTGAAATATAAATCTAAAGGCAACAAACAAACATGACAAACAAATAGATTCATATACATTGACAATAGACTAGTTGTTACCATTGAGGAGGAGGGAGAGGTGTGGAGGTAGATAGGAAAAAAGGGGTCAAATAAGTGGTGACAGAAAAAAATCTAACTGTGGGTGGTGAATACACAATTAAATATATATATATGACTTACTGTTGAATTGTACACTTGAAAGTTATTGGATTTTGTTAATCGATGTCACTATAATAAATAAAAAAAATAAAAAAATATTTCCCTAAAGATAAAATATTTTAAGATAAAATAAGTTATTTATTGTGACAATATACACTAAATATAAGAAAACATAAATAAAATAATATAATATAAAATAAAATAGAGAATAATCTCTCTAAATCTTTCCTCAATTCTCATATAAGGATTATGGTGATGAGAAAGTTAAATAATATAACATAGATGATAGTATTAAATAAAATACTGTATGTGAAACACTTGGTATAGTATCATAGTAAACAGTTTAAGGATTAGATTTCATTACTCATTCAGATCACATAAATATATGACATATATTTTATAACATATACGTCCATATGATGACATAACACATACATATACACATTTGTATATAGTATACATGCATGCATACATATAATGTATGCACATACATCCTCATACATAGATCATGGTTTCAGATAATTATAACAATAAATAAAATACTAA
>NW_011924632.1:0-886 GCF_000151845.1 Pteropus vampyrus
GATGTGGGGTCCCTGCACCCTGGGACATAGTCCCCACCTGCCCGCCGGAAACCAGGCCTCGGCCTCTCTCACAGGCCGGTGGGGGTGCAGCCCAGCTCTTTCCCCAAGGCTTTAACTAGTAGTTTAAACAGCAGCTGATAGAGGCCTGTGGGTCCAAACCCGCCCCCCCTAAGGACCTCAGCGTTTTCCAGGAGGCAGAGGGAGCCTCGGTGTCGAGTGGGCAGGGGCGGCCGACACAGTCTTGTCCCCGCAGGGCACCATCCTGGCATCCAGCCGCTGAGCGTGGGTCCACCGGCCACCCCCACGGGCCTCCGAGGACAGGGGCTAGAGGCCCCGGGAAGCAGAGCCGGGCCCCTGAGCCCAGCACACCTGGGCTTACCTGCGGCCGCGGGATGGAGCGGGAGGAGCGGCCGGCCTCCTGGGCCTACTCCGTGTGTGCCGGGCAGGAAGCTGCCGGGGAGGGCCCAGCCTTAAGAGGGGGATCCACGTGAGCAGCATGTGAGTCCCTGGGCCCTCATGATCCCCGTGGGGCGATGGCCCCGTGACCTCGCTCCCTGGCCGGAAAAGGAAGCAGGGCCCCATCCGCTGCCAGGCTGCGCCACGTGGGAGCCCACGAAACAGCCTCGGGATCTGGGGGGTGCGGCCAGACTATCCTTTGAGCGGCCACTCCTCGGCACCATTCCCAACCCTGATCAGACACGTCAGTGTGGTTTGCATGATTGAGACAATTGGACATAATCAGCCTTTCAGGGAGCCCCTCGTGGGGAAGGAGGCACATGGCACTTCCCGGTCACCTGAGGCTGGGGCTGGAGGTCAGGAGGTCACATGACCACACCGCAGTGCAGCTGGAGTCCCACTGACTCCGGTCCATGTCTGGGTGCTGCGA
>NW_011924633.1:0-886 GCF_000151845.1 Pteropus vampyrus
GGTTTCAGCCCCTTTGGGTAAATACCAAGGAGCGTGATTGCTGGATCGCGTGGCAGGAGTGTGTTTAGTTCTGCGAGAAACCACCAAACTGTCTTCCCGACCGTCTGCACCGATTTGCGTTCTCACCGGGGCGAGTGACATTCCTGCTGGTCCTCGTTCCGCCAGCGCTCGGGGCTGCTGCTCCGGGCTGTGGTTGGCCGGTGGGCGTGCGGCCAGCTTGCTGTTGTTTTAACGTGTGTCCCCTGACGGCCGAGGGGCATCTTTTCATGGCTCACTTACCGTCTCTCTTCTCTGGTGCGGGGTATGTGACTTCTATTGCTTCCTAGTGGGAGGGACTGTCACGTGGTGAAGACCGAGGCTGCCCTGACTACCCCCAGATATTAGCCCTGCTCTGAGGCTCATTAGCTCTGTCACCCGTCAAGTTACTTAAACTTGTGTCTTTTTCCTGAGCAGTGAAGTGGGATGTTGATCATCTCAGCAGGGTGGTCCGTGAAGCAGACCCTGAGACGAGATCGGTGGACAGGGAGTTCTTAGAGTCGCAACAGGGAAAGACTGGGGCGGAGGCAGGGTCAAGTGGGGGCAGGGGGCGCCGGGGGGAGACGTGGGCCTGCCAAAGTCACCATCCGACAGGGCGCTTTGGCAGAGCTTGTCCGTTAGAAGATTGACCTTGGGGGGACAGCGGGCCCCGGCACCCCACCTTTGCTTAGCCCTGCCCAGAAAGCCAGAGGGCAGCCACTGACAGCGGAGCGCCTCAGCTCTCCCACGCTGTCGCGGCGCTGATCTTGACGGCGGGGCGGGTCTCCTGTGGACCGCGGATCGGACCTGCGCGCGAAGTCTACGTGAGCTCCTGGAGACAGCCAGTGCCTGATGGGTGGTCACCACGTTA
>NW_011924634.1:0-886 GCF_000151845.1 Pteropus vampyrus
CAGGGGCAGCAAACTACTAGCTTTGTCGATCATACATCACACAAGGAAGTTTTTCCGAAAAGAGCCAGATACGTAATATTTTAGGCTTAGCCAGCATTCCAGGTCTCTGATCTTGAAGCATGAGAGAAGCCATAGACAGTATATAAAGGAATGGGTGTAATTATATTCCATTAAAACTTTTAAAACAGTCTGGCGTCAGGTTTGGTCCACAGGCTATAGTTTTCCGACCCTGCCCTACCCTTAGAACATAAAACAGCAAAGAAAAGCAGGAGAATCGTCCCCTCGCGTGTGGGACACGGCTGAGCTGCAGAAAGGTTGGCAGCTGCCAACCACCTAGGTCTTGGCCGGGGAGATGGTCACCCAGAGATTAACTTCATAATCTTACTTTGTTCCACTATTTATTTGTTTTATGTATTTTCTATATGTTTTATATTTCACAATAAACAAAGTATAAAAAAAGAAATAACGGTTATGCACAAAGGCACTTAAATTGCACTTCCCACAAAGAATCCTTTCTTCTTACCTCTGCAGAAATGCTGGGAGGGTTTTGGGGACCGGCACCAAATGTCGCATGGGACCCACGCGAGGGAAGTATTTGTTCATCTGACATGCAAACTTAACTGGCCGTCCTGTGTAGTTTCATTTGCCAGATCTGGGAACCCCACATGGATCTGGCAAATAAACCCGCTTCCTCACCACCGCCCCCTCCTACACCCCTTCTCTTGACGCCCCCTCCCATTCACTCCCCTCCTCTCCACGCTCACCCTCCCGTAGCCCGGGACCCACCCTGCGGGGGCCGGCTCCGCGGCACCCGGAACCCATCCCCCGGTCCCCGCCCCCTTCCCCGCCCCGTCCCGGCTCCGCGGATCCCGGTCCCCGCCCCCCG
>NW_011924635.1:0-886 GCF_000151845.1 Pteropus vampyrus
TCATTAGTGACTTACTGAAAATCTGTTCTTTTTATTTTTTTTTTAACAGTAAGGCATATATATATTTACACTGTGTGTTCGCCTCTCATAGTTAGATTTCATTCTGTCACCACATATTTGACCCCTTTTATTCCATCTACCTCTCCCCCTCTCTCCTCCCCTCAGTTACCACTAGTCTATTGTGTGTGTTCATGAGTCTGTGTTTGTTTGTCCTGTTCATTTGTTGCTTTTAGGTTTATATCCCACATATAAGTGATATCATGTGATTTTCAACTTTTTCTGTCTGGCTTATTTTGCTTAGCATGATCATCTCTAGGTCCATCCATTGAAAAGTCTGTTCTGTTGCATGTGTCTACTGAAGTCTTTGTTCATTTATCTTGGAAGTCAGCTAATGATTGGCTAGGAATTATCTTAACTGCCTGGAATTGGTAAGTCTCCAAGACTTTATTAAGGAGCTCTCAGTACACTTAGAACAGTACTTCAATATTCAGGTAGGGCTTTACTACTCTAATCATCACTTCCTGATTGTGAAGAGCCTCAAGATCAGTCAGAGATGAAAATAAAGGACTTTCTTAGATCTTTCTTGGATATGTTTATAGTTCTAAATATAGACACAATCTTATACATATGTGTGGTCTTTATTTCAGGCAAAATAGTTGATATTTTCAAATCTCCTTAAGTATATCTTATTCTTTAATTTTTTCTTTTAAGAATTTTGGTCAGATTTCTGTTTGCCTCAACTATTGCTTCTGTTCAAGCAGCTGCAATGTTAAATTATTGCTGTTCTTTATTCTCTGGACAATGTCCTAACGGAAAAAAAACTATTTGCACTGAGTGAGCTTTAAATCAGATCAAATAAACTCATCCTCCACATGTGGGTGCTTCA
>NW_011924636.1:0-886 GCF_000151845.1 Pteropus vampyrus
TCACACGTGCCTTATCTCCATTTCCCTTTGAGAATTTGGATCTTTGAATCCTCACCTTTTCAGTCATTGTTATCTCAGTTTGTCCCTATGTATGCTGAATGTTCATTGCAATTCTCCTTCTTATTAAAGTTTATAATGCCCTGTTCTTCATAAGGGTTGCACTCCTCTGCTTCTATTTGCCTGGTAGTCGCTTTACTCCCAATTATGCATTTTTTTGTTGTTGTTCTTATTTTGTTTTAGGTGAGCTGACCCCTTTCAATGTTTTCTGTAATGCAGGCCTCGCAGTGGAGAATTTCCTCAGATTTTGTATGTCTGTAAAGGTCTTAATTTCTCCTTCATATTCAAAGGAGAGCTTAGCTGGATATGTTATTCTAAGCTGGCAATTCCTTCCGCTTAGTAGTTTAAATATTTGATTCCATTCCTTTCTGGCTTGTAAGGTTTGCGCTGAGAAGTCCAATGATAATCTAATGAGTTTTCCTTTGTAAGTTACCATTTTCTTCTCCCTGGCTGCCTTGAGAATTCTATCTTTGATAACTTTAATACAATGAGTCTTGGTGAAGGCCTTTTTGAGTTGAGATAATTAGGTGTTCTGTTGACTTCTTGAATTCCAAGTTCCTGCTCATTCCTTAGATTTGGGAAATTCTCATCCACTATTTGTCTGAAAATGCTTTCTAGTCTCTGTTTCTTTTCTTTGCCTTCGATAATGCCCATTATTCTTATGTTCCTCTTCTGATGATATCAACTAGTTCTTGTCTTTTTCTTTCATTATTTTCCGCTTTTCAATTTCTCTTTTCTTTCTTCTGATCATTTCTAGATTTCTGACTTCGATATCACTGATGTTTCCTCATTTGGTCGACTCTGTTTCCCGTGCTTGCTATTTTTTTTC
>NW_011924637.1:0-885 GCF_000151845.1 Pteropus vampyrus
ACAGCATCGATGTTGACTGTTGTGATAAAGATACCAGTACTCCGAAAATGGAAACTTGAACGGAAACCCTACTAATAATCGAACTAAGATAACATTAATGCTGTGATATGATCCAGTACTCCGAAAAGGGAAATTGAAGGAGACTCATGAAGCACCGTCCTCTCTAACATCGATGGTTCTGAAGGTATTAAGCTCAGACCTTTTTTTCCAGAAGACTCATGAAGCACCGCCCTCTCTGTGGACCCTGGGCTTCACCAGGTGCAGCAGGGTTCAGCAGGAGGACCGCCCAGGTGCAGCAGCGTTCGGCAGGAGGGCCGCCCAGGTGCGGCGGCGTTCGGCAGGAGGGCCGCAGGCGCTGCCCGTGGGGACAGGGAGACTGTCTCAGGCCCAGGAGCGCTGCGATCGGGATTGGAGAAAGCCCAGGTACGCGGGGTGGAGACAGGCAGCGGACCGCGTGGCCCAGGTCACGGGGTTTGGGTTTTCTTTTAGAGGCCACTTGGGATGGCATTTTCTTAAGGAGATAAACACTTGGGCTCGTTTTAATCAGGGGCAAAGGCATTGAGAGGCAGAGGCTGGGACGCGGGATGAAGAGGGGACGTGACAGCGAGGCCGTGTCGCTCGAGGTGCAAGTACCGTGCTTGTCCTCACGCCATCACTACAGGGTACCCCGAAATCTACTTTCTAAATGGCCTCCTGTGCCCCAAAAGGTGCCGTCTCTGTGCCAATCTGGACTTCTCTGAGATGAGACTTTTCCGGCAGCAGTGCATCTCGGGAAGGAGGACGCGGGTCATAAAGCGGGATGAGGCAAACGCGAGAATCCGGCCGCGAGCTGGGACTCCGCGCGGTGCGGGGGGCGGGGGGCTCGGGCGCGGCCGGGATCAGCGC
>NW_011924638.1:0-885 GCF_000151845.1 Pteropus vampyrus
TCAGCCTCTTTGCTCAGTGTTGGTATTGATGGCGTCTGCAATTTCTCACCATTGAAGCTTCAGTTATTGCCTTCCTTAAAGCTTGAAATATGCCAGACATTTTTCCAAACAAATTTCAAACATTAACTTATTTAATTCTCACAACAATCCTGACAAGTAAGTATTATTATTTGTCTCCTTTTATGCATGAAGAAACAGAGGCAAGAAGTCAAATAATTTGTCCCAGGTCATACATCTGCTTAGTGGCAAGTCCAGATTTAAATCTAGGAATTAGGAGTTGCCCATAAAGAACCAACAACTACAAAAGTTGCTGTCCCATTAGGAAAAAAATAAATACAAATAAATAAAAGCACAAACAAAAAAAGTAGTTAATTTGACAAAATGTATTAAACAAGAATGTTTAGACATTGGCCAATGAGCAGGGCAGGATATTATCCCAAACAGAAGGAAAGCAAGCAAGGTGATCTCACTTATCAGCTAAGCTTTTTGGCCAGAAAGCTACTTCCAGATGTTAGTACAGAAGGGTCAATATGAAAAGCGTTCAGCAGTTTTGCTAAATTAAGGAGGCAGTGATCAGTGCTTTGGAATCCAAGGTGGCTAAAAAGTATGAGGCCTATTTACCAGGAAAAAAAAAACAAGAAACAAACAAAAGAGAAAGAGCTCCAGTTCTCTTGCATAAGCATCTTCTCAAATCTTTGTTTGAATATCAGAATACCAACATGTACAGGCATAGAATAAAACTCTGTGAAGTTTGAAAAGAGATTACAGGAAGAGAAAGTACAATTGACAGGAAGCTAAACTTAAACCACTGTAAAAACTTACATAAGACTGGGAATCATTCAATTTTTTTTTTTTTAATCTGCTGAGATAAAGAACACCTTTGAT
>NW_011924639.1:0-885 GCF_000151845.1 Pteropus vampyrus
GTAAAGATGCCAATATCACTAGTCGTTAAAGAAAATGCATATCAAAATCACAATGAAATACTACTTTACACACATTAGAATGGCTGCTGTTTAAAAAAAGGAAAATAAATGTTGGCAAAGATGTGGAGAAATTAGAACTTTTGCAGTGATGGTAGAAATGCATATGGTGCAGGTGCTGTGGAAATAGTATGGCAGTTCTTCAAAATGTTAAACATAACCTTACCATATGATTCAGATATTCTACTTCCAGGAATATACCTAAAAGAATTGAAAGTAGATATTCAAACCAATGTTTATTGCAGCATTGTTCACAATAGCCAAAATTCAGAAACAACTTAAATGTTTTCTAACAGATGAATAGATAAACAAAATATACTATGTAATATATATGCAATATATATGTATATATGATGTGTATATATATATATATATATGTACATCATATATATATATATATTATGAAATATTATTCAGCCTTAAAAAGGAACAAAATTCTAATACATGGCACAACATGGATGAACCTTTGAACATTATGGAATATAGGCCATTAAGCGTTATAGGCCAGAAATAGAACAGATATCGTATGATTCTATTTATAGGAGATGTTTATATTAGGTACATTTATAGAGACAGGAAGTATAATATAGGTTACCAGGGGCTGAAGGAGAAGTAACTGGGGAGTTATTGTTTAATAGATGCAGAGTTTCTGTTTGTGATCATGAAAAAGTTCTTAAAAATTTACAGCGGTGATATTTTGTCAACTTTGTAAATGTACTTGCTGCCACTGAATTGTATATTTAAAAATAATTAAAATGGTAGTTTTTATTATTTATATTTTGCTACATAAGAAAGGAAGACAAATTTCCCACTTGTTTCTCATTTGTT
>NW_011924640.1:0-884 GCF_000151845.1 Pteropus vampyrus
GGAACCTTGTCTGTTTTGTCGTTATATCTTGGTGTCCAACACAAGACAGTTGTTCAATATGTATGTGACTAACAGATTAATCAATCAACCAGTTAGGCAATCAGTGAATTCAAAGATAGTCTCTAAATGTCCCCTGGTGAGTAAGCATTGGGACACGTGGCACATTAAAGATGGCCACAAACTGTTTGAGCAGGGGTGGTCTACATCCCTTCCCTTGATTCCGGGTGGACTCTGTGGCTGTTTGGTTAGTAGTAAAATGTCAGAAGCGGCCTGTGCCGCCTTCCGAGCTTTAGGAGGCTGCCAGCTTCCACTTGCAACTGTCTCTGGGAGCCCAGAGCTGCCATGTATGTAGTCTGGCTACCGTGAGAGAGCTACCATCCTGGAGAGGCAACAAGAAGATGCTCCTGTCAATAAATAGTCCCAGCTAAGCCCACCCTCCCAGCTATACCAAGTAAGTGAGTGAAGTCATTTTGTGCCCGCACCACCCGCCTCAAATAAGCCCAGCCACCAGCTGAATACCACTGAGTGACCTCAACCAGTGCCATAAGGAATAGAAGAAACACCCAACTGGGCCCTGCTGGAATTCCTGACTGTGATGGGGGCTGCTGCTTTAAGCTGCTAAATTTCAGGGTGATTTGTTATGCAACAATAGATAACCGCAAAGGGGCTCTGTAGCCAGATGGTTTGGGTTCAAATCCTAATCCCACTATTCACTAGTCAGCTGGGTGACCTGCATATCAATTTATTTTCCTTAAGTATCAATAGCTAGATCATCTGCAAAAGGGGCCTAGTGAGATTCCCCACCCAATGAGCTGTTAGTACTTAGCACATACCTGGCCAGTGATGTAAATGATCAATAGCCTTTTTCCTAACACTGTTTGTAC
>NW_011924641.1:0-884 GCF_000151845.1 Pteropus vampyrus
CGGGCCGGGGGGGCCGGGGCGTTTTTTGTCGGCTGGCGGGGCGGGGCGGGGCGCGGGGCGCTCTGGAGCCGGGGCGGAACTGTCGGCGGGCTGGGATGGTCCCGCGCGCGGCGAGGAATTGCCTTCCCGCGACCCCCACAGACACGCGCACGCGGGGCGGTGGAGCAGGCTCAGCTTTATTCCGCGCGTCTGCGGGCGGGGACGGCGGGAGGGGACTGGGCGCCGGGGGCCCGGACAGGTACGAGGCGGTTCAGTAGGGCGCCCAGCATCTCCTCGCACATGGCAAGGCACCGCGGCACGTGGAAGCAGCCTGCGGGGAGAGGCGAGACGGCGAGTTGGGAGGGCCCGGGGCAGCCGAATGCCTGGAGCCCCTGCGGCCCCGCCCTGTCCCCCACTCACCTTTGAAAGGACCCCCCTTGATGGTGAGGGCGACCGTCCCCTCTCGGTTTAGGTAGCCAAACCATTCCCCGTACTCGGGATCGCGAAACTAGAATAACAATGACAGTGACAGCTAGACAGTGACAGGTCTGCAGGAGCCGCCCAGATTCGACAGGCTGGGGAAGGGGCGTTCACCGTCCCGGCTACCCGGGGTCAGAGCCTGGGTGGACCCCAGATAACGTGGCTCCAGAATCAGTGCTCCTAAACGCGATACCGCGTCATGGACAAAGATAAATTCGAGGGGCTTTCCCGTCTCCGCTTTCTGCCCGGTGGTGGGGGCGTGCGAGTCCGCAGCTGGATACCCTACTGGGGACAGGGGCCGCAGGCTGTGGGATGAAATACTGCAAGATGGATGAAAAAGAGCCGTGCCTGGGGATGATAGAAGCGTTCTGTATCTCGATTGTGCTTGTGGTTACACAGATGTATAGACATGGTCAAGTCTTAGT
>NW_011924642.1:0-884 GCF_000151845.1 Pteropus vampyrus
TCAAGGCATATTATCTAAAACCATGAGTCCTCAATCATGTTTAAAAATACAAATGTGCAGCTCTTACCTCAGTTCCACTAAATTTGAATTTTTGCCAGTCTTATTATTAGGCAACCAAGCAAGTACCTATTAGTGGACTAGAATTTGGGAAAAACTGATATAGTCTAGAACTTTAAGAAGGAAAAAAGAAAATGAATGATAAGAAGATAGCTCTAAGGGAATATACAGTAGAGATTTTTAAATTTTATTTCATTTATCCATTCACTCTTTCACTTATTTATTCCATAAATATTAAGCACCCAGTTATGTGCTTGGCACAGTATCAGATGCCAGAGATATAATCTCAAATAAATAGCTGGCCATCTAACATGGGAGAGACAGACAGAGAACAGTATATGGGGATTGCAAAAGAAGCTTGTATAGGATATATGAGGTGTCTGAGCACAGAAGGGCCCTTCTACTGGGGAAAGAAAGACAGGCATTCTGGGAGAGAGATGGCTGTGGTAGTAGTATAGAATTAGTAGTATAGAATAGTAGTATAGAATAGGCTGAGTCAGAAGTATAGAATTGAGGTAAATGTAGAAAGATGGTGGTCTAATCAAAACTTATCAATGGGCATTAAGTTTTAATTAAGCAAGGTAAATAAGTTCTACGATATTGTGCCTATAATCAACAATATTGTATCATATACTTAAAAGTGTGTTAGAAGGGTAGACCTCATGCTAAATATTGTTACCACCAAATATATATATATATATCTATATATATATATATATATATATATATATATATTAAAAAAAGAACACGACTTCTGGTTACAAAGTACAGAACCTACTTCTAGCTCGAGCTGAAAATAAAATTCAGTAAAAAATTTGGGAATAAAA
>NW_011924643.1:0-884 GCF_000151845.1 Pteropus vampyrus
ACTCTTATCCATAAAGATATTTGCATACCAATGTTCATAGCAGCAATATTTACTATGGCCAGGACATGGAAGTAACCACAGTGTCCAATGATAGATGATTGGCTTAAAAAGCTGTGGTACATATATACAATGGAATATTACTCAGAAGAGATGAAATACTGCCATTTGTGACAACATGGATGGACCTGGAGATAATCATGCTAAGCGAAATAAGCCAGACAGAAAAAGCTGAAAATCACATGATATCACATATATGTGGGATATAAACCTAAAAGCAACAAATGAACAGGACAAACAAACAGACTCATGGACATGGACTATAGACTAGTGGTTACCAGAGAGTACTGGGTGGGTGAGGAGGGAGGAGATAGACACAGTAAAGGGGATCAAATTTAAGGGGGGTAGGGGGTAGGGTGAAGTGGTTAAGGGGGATCAAATATATGATAGCTGAAGGAAACTGGACTTTGGGTGGTAAACACGCAATATAATATACAGATGTGAAATTATAATGTACATCTGAAGATTATATAATTGTATAATTATATACCAATGTTACCCCAATAAACTTAATAAAAAAATAAAATTAATAAAAATAAAATTGAAAAAAGCAATCACTCATAGATTATACCTACTATGATTGTCCTTGGTGCCACATTTAAATATATATATTAGCATTTAATATTAATAATTTTTAAAAATATTTTAAGTACTCTAACAAGCAAACTAGATTAGTAAAACTGTTTGATAATTTAGAATTTTTGGACTTCAAATATTATTAGTGGTCATTACTTCCACTGTTAAAATATTTTACATAGAGAGAAAAAAACATACTTCTTGATAGCTTTCAAAAAGTCACCTTAGTGATGTATCGATTGCACGTACGA
>NW_011924644.1:0-883 GCF_000151845.1 Pteropus vampyrus
AGGGATTGCTGGATCATATAGTAGATCAATGGTTAGATTTTTGAGGAACCTCCATACTGTTTTCCATAGCGGCTGTACCTATTTGCAGTCTCACCAGCAGTGTATGAGGGTTCCTATTTCTCCACATCCTCTCCAACACTTGTTATTACCTGTCTTGTTGATAACAGCTATTCTAACAGGTGTGAGATGGTATCTCATTGTGGTTTTGGTTTTGATTTACATTTCCCTAATAGTTAGCAATGTTGAGCATCTTTTCATGTCTGTTGGCCATTTTTATATCTTCGTGGGAGAAGTGTCTGTTCAGGTCCTCTGTCCAATTTTTAATTGGATTGTTTGTTTTTCTAATTTCTTAAATTGGATACTTAGCTCCTTAATTTTTGGTTTTTCTCCTTTTCTAATACATACATTTAAGGCCTAGAATTCATTCTCAGCAGCATTCCATAAGATCTGATATGCGCTATCTTAATTATTATTCAGTATTAAATATGTTTTTAAAAAATTCATTATAATTTATTTTGGAGCCAATACATTATAATTGATCCTTGAACAACGTGGGAATTAAAAATATTGACTCCCTGCACAGTTGAAAACTGTGTATAACTTTTGACTCCACCAAAACTTAACTATTAATAGCCTACTGTTGACTGGAAGCCTTACCAATAATGTAAATAGTCAACACACATTTTGCATGTTATATGTTTTATACTGTATTCTTACAATAAAGGAAGCTAGCGAAAAGAAAATGTTATTAAGAAAATCATAAAGAAAAGACAGTCACAATACTATATTGTATTTATTAATACCATAAGTTTACATCATCAGTTTATAAGACGAATTGTCTGTCAGTACCTACATCGATAGTCTTATATGCTACAAAACACTG
>NW_011924645.1:0-883 GCF_000151845.1 Pteropus vampyrus
GGGAAGGAGGAAGCATGAAGGGAAGGCCAATGGCTGTGGGCCATGTGAGAATTGAACAGTGATGAGGAGCCCCTGGTCTCTCCATCTGTACCCTAACTCTGGCAGAGACATCTGGCGGGGCAGCACAGATGCTGAGATCATTTAGAGTCATAGCCCAAGGAACTTCAGTGTCCCAAACTCCCTACCTAAGTTTCTAGCCTCAGGGCCGTCAGTAACAGCCTTCTATTCCAGGGGTTTGAGAGTGAGAGATATTCCCTCCACACTTAGGTTAAACATTTAAGAACTGGGGATCCAGAAAACACAAGCAACTACAAGTTAATATGACAAAGAAAAATAACTTGACAGAAAGATGGGCAAAAGATAGGAATAGGCAATTCACAGAAGAGGAAACCCAGATAAATGATCAATAAACAGGAAAAAATGACATTTTGTATACCTTAAACTTACACAATGTTGTATGTCAATTATATCTCAACAAAGTTGGGGGGAAAAGAATCAACCCACTAGTAGTGATGCCAGTAGAGTGTTGGTGAGGAGTGTTACTATTAGGTTAATTACTCTTTTTCGGATTGTACCGAAGCTAATTGATTGGAAGTCAATTGTACTATTTATACTAAAAGGGTAGGAACCTCATCAATAGATGGAGACGTACAGGAATAGTCATACAACGTCTACGAAATGTCAGTATCAAGCAGCGGCCTCGAATCCGAAATGGTGTTTTGAGGTGAAGTGGAATTTTAATTGTCGTACGAAGCAGACGAATAGAAATGTTGATCCAATAATTACATGGAGGCCGTGGAATCCGGTAGCTACGAAGAATGTTGATCCATATACTCCATCCGCGATTGTGAACGGTGCTTCGTAGTATTCCGAGGCTTGAAGT
>NW_011924646.1:0-883 GCF_000151845.1 Pteropus vampyrus
GCTATCAGCACATTTTGCCCAAGCCACAAAACGGGGAGCAATTATTGATTCTTCCAGCTCTCTCACTAACCTTACACAACTGATTAATTAAACTTACTCTTTCTGCCTGTTAATATCTCTTAATTCTGTGTCTTTTTCCTGTTGTCACTTTAGCTCAAGCCAGTTCCATGTCTTAACCTGGATCACTGTGTCAGCCTCCCATCAGTTCTTCCCACCTCCATTCTTGTCCAATTCCAATTGATTCTGTGCAAGTAAAAGTGATCTTTCAGTTATAATGCATCACTGATTATAACACTCACTGCTAAAATCCTTCAGCGGCTCTGCAGAGCCCTTAGTCCAAGCTCCCATGTTTGGCTTAAAAAGGCTTTATAATCTGACCCTTTCCTGCTTATGTAATTCCATCTTTCATCATTATCCACTTTTCTCTCTCTCTTCTCTCTCCCTCTCTTCTCTCTCCCTTCTCTCTCCCTTTCTCTCTCTCTCTCTCTCTCTCTCTCTCTCTCTCTCTACTCTCTCCCTCTCTTCTCTCTCCCTTCTCTCTCCCTTTCTCTCTCTCTCTCTCTCTCTCTCTCTCTCTCTCTCTCTCTCACTCTCTCACTCTCACTCTCGGGGGGATATTAAACCATCCATTGACACAAGGAACTCTGGCTTAAGAAACAGACAACTCTTCTTCTCTCTATGTCTTCTCTTTTCTTAGGGATACACTGGTGTACATCACTGTAGGTCACGTCTAAGATGAGTACTCCCTCATGACTGTATATAGTCTCCTAAACAGGATTCCAGAGCATCAGCATTAATAATCCAGATTTTCTAGGATAGGGCCTCCCAGTAGTGGATATTAACACCACCTAGTTTATATAAAATATTGATTTGAAGGGAAGGA
>NW_011924647.1:0-883 GCF_000151845.1 Pteropus vampyrus
CCACCCTACCCTGAAGTCTGAGCTGGGAGACATCCATGTCTTGGGGTCTGAAAGTGCTGGCAGTCCTGCCCCGGGAACACTGCCTGCTGGGGGAGGACATGACCCTGCCCCAGGACCTAAGCCTGGAGACACAGCTCTGCCCGGGAGTCCCGCGAGGAACACAGGGCCCCTCTCTGGGGTACTGGGGACAAGTGGCCTGGCCCTGGATGCCCTGACGAGGGAAGACCAGGTAGTACCCAAGAAACCAAGTGTAAAAGGGGACGTTGCCCTGCCTTGAGGTCTGAGGAGCCCACCGCACTGAACGCCCCTCGTTTTCGAGGACAGGTGATAGGGCTCTGCCTTTGGTCTGATGGGTTGTCATGGCCGTCCCTTTCCGAGGCCTGTACTAAGGGGACCCTGCCTGTCCTCAGGGACCTCGGAGAAGTCCCTAGTGACACAGCCAGCTCCAAAAAGCAGGTCATGAGCTCGGTTAACTACCACTACTCAGTGCTTGGCTGGCCCTGCGGCCTGAGCTGCAGATCCCTGTGGGTGGAGCAGCGGAGCATTGGCCCCTGGGCGGCGCGCCTGACGGAGCCCCCGCCCCAAGGCTTCATCCAGGCCAAGGGCTACCCAACCTACACCAACGTGGAGGTGGTGAACGATGGTGCCGAGTCGGCCGCGTTTAAGCAGCTCTTCCAGACTTGGTCTGACCAACAGTGCAGAAACAAGCACCTGGGCGGTGGAATGGGTGAGTGGGAGGGGTGGGGCCTGCGGGGGCGGGGCCTGGGGCGGGTGGGGTGGGTGGGGGCCGACCTGAACATTGGCAGCACTGATGAGAGGTCCTGTCCTGATAGATGTCTTTGAATGATGGGCAGTGGAGGGGCCTGGTAGGCCATGACACAAA
>NW_011924648.1:0-883 GCF_000151845.1 Pteropus vampyrus
GCAACTTTCAAATATACAATAAAGCATGACTACTAAGTATAGTACAATACTGTACATTACATCCTGAGACATATTTATTTTATAACTGAAGTTTGTACCTTTTGGCCACCTTTGCTCATTTGACCCACATTCCAGCCTCTGCCTCTGGCAACCACCAATCTGTTGTCTGTATGTATGAATTCAGGTTTTCTTGTTTTGTTTTTCTTTTTTTGGTTGTTTTTTAGATTTCACATATAAGTGAGAGCATATGATATTTGTCTTACTCTGTCTGACTTATTTCATTTAACAAATGCCTCCATCCATGTTGTCACAAACGGCAAGATTTTCTACTTTTTTTATGGCTGAATAATACTCCAGTGTGTGTGTGTGTGTGTGTACATGTGCATGTGTGTACATTTTATTCCTTTATCCATTTATTCATTTATTTATTTTTAATTAATCTTATTAATTAAACAGTACATTGGTTAGACATTTATATAGTTTATAAAAAGTTCCCCCTATTGCTCTTTCTCTCTTCTGGATATCTACCCAGCCAATATATTAATGCTAACTGCATTCCCTATGCCATGCTCCACATCCCCGTGACCCTCTATCAACTACTAATTTGTACTTCTTTAACCTTTCACCCCATTCTCCCAACTCCCCAGCTCCCCTCCCCTCTGGCCATCACCAGATTATCTTCTGTATTTGTGAATCTGTTTTTGATTAGTTTGTTCTTTTTGTTCCTTAGATTCTGCACGTAAATGAAATTATATGGTATTTATCTTTCTCTGACTTATTGCACTCAGCATAATAACCTCTAGGTCCATCCATGTCATTGGAAATTGTAAGATTTCATTTTTTTAAATAGCTGAGTAATATTCTATTATATATATGAACCATA
>NW_011924649.1:0-883 GCF_000151845.1 Pteropus vampyrus
TCAGGCTTTTGGTAGAAGCTATTTTATCATCTTGTCAAAATAGGGAAACATCTGGACAGACAGGGCAGAGGACTTATACAAGACCATGGTCAGAAAGAGACTTAAGAGTATTGTCTTCCAGTTCTGTGTTCTACCTGCCAGCTGCTCCAAAAGAATAGTATGTGCTTGTAAAAAATGTCCGGATCCTTGCTCATTGTGTTTAGATGATGACAATTCCTACAGTGATTTTGTATGCAGATGTGACCTTGGAGGCAGTGAGATCCGTTTTCACTTGCAGCCTGCATGCACATTAGACCTGTCTGTCTGCAGAGGCTGCTGATGCTCTCTGTGAGCCTGGTGCTGTTTCTGATGGCCTTTGCCTCACAGTCCACTCAGTTTCACCCATCTCTGGGTGCCATGTGTAAGGTGAGTCTGCTGCCACATGAGGCTTCCTGGCTGTCCACAGTACCCAAGTAAGCAGCAGTTTATCATTCTTCTAGCTGGACAACCATGACCCTAACATAACTCTCATTCATTAATTAATTGTAAGAACGTCTATAGTAAACTCTGCAGCAGCTACTTCCTTACTATGTGGTTTTCTCAACGTGATCTACCCACAGTGGTGTAGAACAGAGATCAGATTTTTTAAATATTTTAATTATAAAAGTAATGCATGCTCATTAAAAAATTATTAATACTTATTTAATTTTAAATCAGTATAAAATCATATGGAGCAAAAATGAGTCTCCCTTGCCTTCTGCTTTTAAAAATATCTCTTGAGAAATAGTTACTGTTAACAGTTTGGTGTGTGTCCTTCCATACACTTTTCTGTACACACAAAAATAAGGTCGTGTGTGTGCAGAGAAGAGTGTGGGAGGGGCCCCACAACACTGTGTAGCGAGAC
>NW_011924650.1:0-882 GCF_000151845.1 Pteropus vampyrus
CTGTGACTGGCTGCAAATCCCCTCTGTCCCGTCACCCCATGTCACGTCCAGTCTCAGGTCTGGTCGCCCGTTTTTGGGGGCAGCGGCGCTGACTGCCACGCCGCCCCGCACACAGCGATAGCCTTGCACCGCGCGGTCGCTGCCTTTGTGGTGACCCCTCAGTGGTAATTTGACATTCGCCTGTCCCCTTGCTGCAGTGAGCTTCGGGGCACAGAGACACGCCAGTGCTGCCCATGGCTGCATCGCTGACGCCGGGCATAGAGCTCAGCGTGGTCAGCATACAGCAGGGGCTCAATAAATACCTAAGAGCAGCAGGAAGGGGGCGGGAAGGGGGCGGGAAGGGGCGGGGCCTGCTGGCACGCGCCTTGCGCCAGCCCCAGGGAAGGGCCTGGGACGCCGGGGAGGGGAGGGACAGCGGTAGCGACTTCACATTCTGGAAAACAGTGGAGAAGGTGGGGTGGGCTGCATGGACAGAGGGAGGGGGGGACGGGGAGGGGAGAGGGAGGGGGAGGCGAGGGGGGTGGGCTTCGTGGGGAAGTCGCGGCCGCTGGGAGCCGTGGGTGAGCCGGGCCATGGGGACCGCAAGGGGGTCCCCTGCCGGCTGCACTGGCCGTGGGCCCAAGCTCAGAGCGGAGGCCCACCTGCCCCGGCCCCCCGCTCTCCTGCAGCTCCGGGGGCCTGATTCCTGAGCCCGCCCACAGCTGCGGGACTGTGGGAGCCTCTGCGCAGGGCCCTTCCCGTGGAAAGGTCTGGACAGGCGCCTTCCTCTTCAGGCCTCAGGCTCCTATCTGTAAGCGGGGGTGGCGGTAAGTCACGCCACTAGGGCCGAGTGTTTTGTGTGCACCTGGGCGGCCCCGTGGCCTCCTCTCAAAGACTCCAGAC
>NW_011924651.1:0-882 GCF_000151845.1 Pteropus vampyrus
TCATAATCTACCAATACAATAGTCGTTTTGATAGTGGAATTTGGTTTAGGACAAGTAAAAGAGGGTTCTATTTTAGGAAAAAACCATTATAATTCACTATTTGAACAGACTGACAGAAAATTTAAATGATTATCTCAACTTTAAAATCACTTGATAAAGTTTATCATCTATTGATGGTAAAAACTCAACAATTTATGAAGACAGTACACCCCTTAACTATGTAAAGTTTATATCTCAAATACCTGAAATAACTTTTGATAGATTCCTTTTAAAATCAGGAAAAATATAAGGATGTAAATTTTGCTACTACTCTTTAACAAAATACAGTGGTACTGAACAATGCTATAAGGAAAGAGAGACAGAGAGAAATAAGATTGTTACTATTGTCAGGTGATATCACCTAAAAACCAAACAGATCAACAAGAAAACTAATAAAATTTTTAAAGTTTAGCAATTTGCTAGATACAAATTGAACAAAAAATAACAATAGCATTTTTCACACCAGCATAAACTAACGAAAAATTATAATTAAAAGTACATTTTACATTAGAGAAAAAATGAAAATATAATTTTCTAAAAGTTAATTTACTTAAGAATACATAATACTTGCAGAAAGAAAACACTAAAGCTTCAATAAAAGACATAGGTGATCTAAATAATCGGAGAAAATTTTCTTATTCTTAGGGCATCCTATTATAACAAATATATCAATTCTTTCCAAGTTAATGTAAAAATTAAATGCAATCTCAATCAAACATTTTGCTGCATTTATTTCACAATTTTTTGGAATCAATAAAATTACTTAAATATTTTATAAGATATGAGCCTAAAGATGAGATACCATGAAAAAGGTAAATAGGATATGATCCACAGTTATTAAGA
>NW_011924652.1:0-882 GCF_000151845.1 Pteropus vampyrus
ACATGGACGTCTACGGCCATGCCACCCTGAACAAGCCCAATCCCGTCTGATCTTTGAAGCTAAGCAAGGATGGGCCTGGTTAGTACTTGGATAGGAGATCACCTAGGAAGACCAGGTGCTATAGGCATAATTTTTTTGTTTATAATATTACAATAAAGGTATTGTAACCTGACAAGTTCCATGCAATCTGTGAGGTCAACCAAGGATTGCCTCACCTAAAAGGAAGGACGGAAAGCAAGAAAAGGAAAGAAAGAAGGAAGGAAAGGAGAGAGGGAGGGAGGGAGGGAGGGAGAGAGAGAGGGAGAGAGATAGAGATAGAGAGAGAGAGAGAGAGAGAGAGAGAGAGAGAGAGAGAGAGAGAGAGAGAGAAAGAAAGAAAGAAAGAAGGAAAGAAGGAAAGAAGGAAAGAAGGAAAGAAGGAAAGAAGGAAAGAAGGAAAGAAGGAAAGAAGGAAAAGAATATGGAAGAAAATGAAGAGAAGAAAAAGTAACTTAAGAATTCAAGATATATTTACATGTTGATGAGTATTTGTGTGTGGGTATATACATACACACAAATACATATACACAAAGACACACACATGCATACAATTTAAATAAATTTTCATAGCCTGGATTTCTATTAGTAGGGTTTCTTCTCCCATTTCCTGGTTTCAGACACATGTTCAGAGTTGAGCTAAGTGACTCTGTTGTTTCTCTGGCTTGGCATTCATTTTGTTTGGCCAAACAGTCTTCAATGACCTTAACATGATGCTAACTCCCTCAAACAAGCACATGCCCTAGACAGCAGTCCACAGAGTCACAGACAAATCTAAGTTCCTAAAATGACTGCCTAATAGCCTTGCTACTATCTCCCCTACCTCCCACAGCCTTACCCTTATGT
>NW_011924653.1:0-881 GCF_000151845.1 Pteropus vampyrus
CCTCCATGAGGGAGAGGCTGCTATACTGCATGAGACGAGCAGGGCACGGTGCTGCGTCGGGCTAGGAAACGGCGAGCAGCAGAGGTGCCAGGGCCTGGCCCAGGAAGCTGGTCATCAATGCCCATGCGTTGTATGAGACGGCCGCCTGGCAGGTCTTCTTACCCGGCAGTTAGGGTTAAAGAAGGAAAATTCGTCCACGGCAGTGTGTCCTTCCAAACTGTTGTGTCTGGAGCAGCTCGCACGTCACACCCCTTTGACAGACTTCCGCCTCTGGGGCGATGGAACGGACGTGCTTTTTCCTTTGTCTACCTGTGAGCGCAACCGAGAACCCTCAGCATCGCGTATGAGACGGCAGCGGAAGGCTGGGTGGGGAAGCCAGGACCCAAGGAACAGTGGGGTGGTGAGTTCCTTGATTTCCTTTTTGCTCCTAAAATCCTGGACTTCGTGCCAGAAAAACTGGCAACCCGGAAATGCCAACGAGGAAAAGCAACAAAAAAAAACCCAATTAGCCCATTCTCTCTAGGCAAAGGACCAGACGGGAAAACTTTTACATGATGATTGCTCTGTTCTGGGGTAGTGGGGTACCAGAAAACACTGGGGCCCTCAACTCCACCCCAGCAGCAAAGGCCACTCTCGCCAGGCCGTAAGGAGGCCCACGGTCTTCCTCCCTCCTCTCTGACTCCCCACCAGAAGGGGTCAAAGGTCGAATGGGAAGCCAAGACTCTGATCCCCATTGGGCCATAAGGAGCCCCCTGATGTGAGTGGGGACCACATGGGGACCCTGGGCTTCCCCCACACTCAGCAGTGGTGAGGGGTCCCTCCCCTTGGGGTGAAGAGTGTTTAATTACGACGCCGAAGGCAGAATCTATAAAAGGAAATGA
>NW_011924654.1:0-881 GCF_000151845.1 Pteropus vampyrus
TTTCATCAGGTCCCCGTGGACGCATTCAAATGAAGAAATGAAAGCCTCGAAGAGGTGTATCGCAAAGCTCATAAGGCACGGAGGCCGAAATCAGACCCACAGCTGTCTGCAGTGTCCCCCACTGACCTCTTTCCAGCGGGTGACGGCCTCCAGCGACGGAGGGGCCAAAGCCTCCCTGGGTCCGCTGTCTGTGGGTGGCCTGGAGCTCTGCACGAGGATACAGAGAGGAATGAGACGCCGTTTGTACCTCTAGGGGCTCAGAGTGTCAGGGAGTGCTTCTGCAACTTCTGTACCCCAGTACCCGCAGACGACCGAGCACCGCCCTCAGAGCCCCGAGGCGCCGGGAGGGCCGTGAATTTGCCGCAAGTGAGCCGTATCTCGAAAGTCTGCAGTTCCGGCTCAAAATGGACGTCACTAGAGAGCTTTTTGCCAGATCTACCATATACATATATATGCATATATATGTTCATCTATATGCATATATATGTATATGGTGGATTTTCGAAGGAAACCTGTGTGGACCCTGGTCTACCAGAGAAGACAGGCCGCTCCCAGCACCTCCACCTCCCCGGAGGGTGGACACCGGGCGTTCCAGAGCCACAATTCAGCATGATCTCTTTTCATCCCAGAGGCCCCGGGGCTCCTTCCTAAGGCCTCTGCTCCTTCCGGCTTTCCGCATTGGAAATCAGACTTCATGACGGAAGCAGACACCTCCCTCTCCCTCAGCTTTCTGCCTGGGATGGTCGTACTGGTCCCCGTGGACGCATTCAAAATGAAGGAAATGAAAGGCTCGAAGAGGTCATCGCAAACCTCACAAGGCACGGAGCCGAAATCAGACCCACAGCTGTCTGCACTGTCCCCCAACTGACCTCTTTCCAGCG
>NW_011924655.1:0-881 GCF_000151845.1 Pteropus vampyrus
CAGATTAACATTGTAATTCTTGTGCCTCCTCCCTACATTAAGGTCATCCTTTGTCCCTTGTATATCCTTGGCTCCGTGTTGTAAATTAATTGAGCATGTATGTGTGGGTTTCTGTCTCTGTCCTGTTCTGTGGATCTCTGTGTCTTTTCAAGGCAATACCAAATTGTTTTGATCACTATAGCTGTATAATATAGTTTGAAATCAGGTCGTCTGCTGCGTCCAAATTTGTTCTTCTTTCCTTTTTTCCCCCCAGACTTCCAGGGCCAAGATATTGCTTGAGCACTAGGAAATGGAAACTAAGTCATGGGAAGCCTCCGAGCCCTTTTTGGCTCTGTGCTTCCCCTTGAAGTGAAATCCCCAATATCAGGAGCCCCATGAGGCTTTGTGTCTATGTCGCTTGCTTCGTGTGCTGGCGCCTGTGTAGCACCATCCATTCAGTTCAGTTCAGTTCGAGCCAGGGCAGGTAACCACGGAACGGCTCACAGACCCCTGCTGCTCTGTGGACTCAGGTGGGAACACCATTGCCCATCAGGCCCCCACAAAGCACCCCGCTGACCCGGGGATAGCCCAGCACCGTCACCCAGTCCCGGAAGGTGGTAGGATTTCTCTTTGTCCCTTTGTTTAAGCTGGCGAACACCCACGGGTCCCTGGTAGAGCACTGGGAAGATGTACAGCACTGTGTAATGTCAGCGCAAAGTCTCTTCAGGGGTTCCTGGTCTCCCCTGAAATCAAGGGGCTCTACGAACATCTCAGGGCTTGGCGTCAGTTGAAGGGCTCTAACTTCCCCATAAGTGGAGACTCAAGCCAGACCTCTCTTTGGTATTTTTTAATTTAAATTTTATTTTTTTCATTCATTAAACATTTTTTCCTTCTTATAAATG
>NW_011924656.1:0-880 GCF_000151845.1 Pteropus vampyrus
GAGTGCCCGGGACAGCGGCAGCTCCGGCCAACACTCCCGGGTTCGTTCCTGCGCTTTGTGCCGTGTGCGGGTGAGGTGGCCGTGGCGGTTCTGAGCGTTCGTCCTTCACGGTGTCAGCGAAAGAACTGAGCATCGCCCCAACGCCTCGTGCCCTGAGCGCTGGCGTGTCCGGAGCTGTTTCCTCGTCTGCTCTGGATCCTGACAGCAGTCTCCTGGGGACGCGCCCCATCTTCGCCATCACGCCCGGAAACATGCCTGCAGGGAACGTCCCCGAGCACGGGCTCACGGGCTCACCGTCCCAAGTGCAGATCACCAGGCCGAAAAGTTGTTATAAATTACAAAACGTTTGAAACAGAGGAAGCAGGAATGTAAATAAATACCACACCCTGAAAAAAAAAAAACGGCAGATTGAAACGCAGAGATCTCGGGCGCGCGTGGTGACGGCCATGGCCATTGCCACGCGAGTCCCTGCAGAGCACACGCTGCGGCGTGGGGTCCTGAGCGGGACGCGTCCCAGGGAAACAGCGGGACACGAAAGTAAGAGACTGAGGCGAGGGCCACGCCGATGGCCCGACGGGGCCGTGCGCACCGCCCGCTCGCCCGCCAGGGACGCAGCCAGGGCGCGGGGAGCGGCTCTGCCTCGGACCGCGAGCCGCGTGGCTGCGCGGGAGCCGGGACGCCGTGCGACGTCCTCCGCGGAGCAGCTGCGTGCGGACGGCCGGGTCCGCGGCACCGTCTGGCGCGTTTCCTTTCTTCTCCGAGAGTCCGAGTTAAACTGGGGAGAAATTAAAGTTCCGCCGACTCTGGAGGTGCACACGGGTCTCTCGCCTGACCGTCCAGGCACCTGTGGGTCCGTCTGCAGGTGGTGGGGGGGGTTCTG
>NW_011924657.1:0-880 GCF_000151845.1 Pteropus vampyrus
GGTTTCAGAAAGCGCCCTGTGTACCCGGGGAGCGCAAGACGCAGCTCCGTGCATGCCCCCCGCGCCCCCCGGCCGACCCGGGCCCAGCACCCAGCGGCGAGGCGCTTGCAAGCATGTGGGCAGCGTGGGCACTGCTCCTCAGCTGTCCACTGAGCTACTGCCCCGCGCAGAGTCCTGGGCCAGCCCCGAGGGACAAGACAGAGAGCGAGGCGACAAGCCCTGCAGGGTAGGCCGGACCGTAGTCACATACTGTCTGGCTGTGAGAAGGGCGATGGGATGGGGTGACGTCAGGGCAGAAGTCAGCCCGGGAAAGGGCAGAGCCCGGCTCAGAAGAGGGGGTTCAGGGCCCGGCCGGCCACTGCCCCGGACCCTCGCAGTCCCCCATCTGGGGAAGCGAGGACACCAACAGCCCTGCCCCTTCGGCTGTCGCAGCGTCCAGGGCACAGTGGACACGGTGACCCACCCGGGTGCGGGACCTCCCGCCCGGACCCCGCCGGGATCGAGGCCCCCAGCCCCCCACCCCCCCGCCACGCGGCGGGCCCCGTCCCCGCCCGCCCCGCTGTCCTGAGCCGCTACCGGCCCGCCCGCCGCTCACCGCCGTCAGATCCGGCAGCCGGTCGCGCATCCCCGCGGGCCGGGCGCCAAGCCCCGCCGCTCAGTCCTGCCGGCGCCGCCGCCTCAGCCCGCCCGTCGCCCGGCTCCGCGCCGCGCCCGCCAGCCACCTCCCCTCGGGCCGGCGCTGCCACGGCAACCGCGCCCGCGCGCTCTGCGCATGTCCGGCCCGCGCCGCGCCCCGGTCCACGCCGACCGAGGGAGCCTTCCTGAGGGAATGCCGCGGCCCGAGGGGCGGGGCCTAGAGGGTGGGGCGGAGCCTAGATGA
>NW_011924659.1:0-879 GCF_000151845.1 Pteropus vampyrus
GAGGTATAGGTTTTCATTTGGTTTTGAAAGAACTTCTCAAATGCAGGACTAAAGGCTAACTCTTCATGGGAAGAGAAGAGAGAAGTGATTAATAGTGATTAAGAGTTTAACTTTAAATGCCAAATATTGTTGTTATAGTGAATTTTAAGCTTAGTTCTTATAGAAGAGAAATGAATAATTTTAATGTTATACTATCCTAGTTTGTTCATAACATCCACTTTTCAGAATAACCAGGGAAATTCTTTATGGTGATCTCCACCTCTCTTGTCAAATGTCTTCATTTTATTTCCCTTTCCAAATCTTCTCTTCCCTTATTGTCCTTCTCTTCATTTCTCCTTAGTGTCCTCAAAGCATATGACTCCTCGGCATGGGCGTGGAGATGAGAAAATACGAGTTGAAGAGGGTCTCTAGTTGAATAGGAATAAGTACCATTCGAGTCACTGGTTCCTCTATCGAGACCTGAGGCATCCAATAATGTCCATCAGGAAGATGCTTAGGACACCACTCCAGGAGCCAATGTGGGAGCCCCGGTACTAAGCCACTTGACTCTTAAACTAAATTCTACTTTTATCTTTTTCTATCAGACAAAGCTCAGCAGTTTTATATAACTATGAAATTATCTTTGTCATATATGTTACAAATATTTTCTTACACAGCGTCATTAAGTTTTTAGTTGAGTTTATGGAAGTTATATGTTGTTGTTGGTTGTGGTGGTGTTTTTTTGTTTGGTTGGTTTTTGTTTTATAATTCCTGCTAAGTTACTGCTTACCAATAGGAAGTTTCTCACTATTATCTTCTCCCCTTATAGCCAAAGTTTCAGCATCAGGTTCTTGGGTTAAAGGACATTTCATACCAGCTCAGTGGTGAGTTTTGCCATGT
>NW_011924660.1:0-879 GCF_000151845.1 Pteropus vampyrus
AACCACAATGAGATACCATCTTACACCTGTTAGAATAGCTATAATCAACAGGACAAGTAATAACAAATGGTGGAGAGGATGTGGAGAAATAGGAACTCTCATACACTGCTGGTGGGACTGCGAATTGGTACAGCCACTATGGAAAACAGTATGGAGGTTCCTCAAAAAACTAAGAATTGATCTACCATATGATCCAGCAATCCCTCTACTAGATATTTACCTCAAAGACTTGAAAATTCATATCTGAAAAGATGTTTGCATGCAGCATTATTTACATAGTTCAGGACATGGAAGTAACTGAAATGTCCTACGATGACTGAATAAAGAAGTTGTGGTACATATATACAATGGACTATTACTCAGCCATAGGAAGAGGTGAAATACTGCCACAACATGGATGGACCTTGAGATAATCATGCTAAGCGAAATAAGCCAGACAGAAAAAGTTGAAAATCATGTAGTATCACTTATATGTGGGATATAAATCTAAAAGCAACAAATGAATAGGACAAACAAACAGAGACTCATGGACAATATACTAGTGGTTACCAGAGGGTAGGGGAGAGGGAGCGGAAGGAGGTAGATGGGGTAAAAAGGGTCAAATATATGGTGACAGAAAGAAACCTAACTATGGGAGGGGAACACACAATGCAATACATATATGCCTTACTGTTAAATTGTACACTTGAAACTAATTGGATTTTGTTAACCAATGTCACTAAAAAAAAAAAGTAAAAATAAATTTAAAAAAATAAATTAAAAATAAGAAGCCAAGACTATAATAATAATTTAAGGACACAATAATAATTTGGGACACAATTAAATGTAAAAATATCCATGTCATAGGGGTACCTGAAGGAAAACAAGAAGTTGAGGAGC
>NW_011924661.1:0-879 GCF_000151845.1 Pteropus vampyrus
CAAGATAGACAAGAAAACAGTAAAGAAATCATGTACTGATGGGGTGCGGGGACGTCTCTGTGCCCCTGCACCAAACCTCTGTAGCATAAGGTAAGGCGCATACGGGACAATCCTGGAGATCATGATAGAATAAGATGAAGAGATTTATGGTGATAAATCTAATTTGAGAAGGTAGAAAAGAACACAATACACAGAGCTCTATGTACTCCACTCTCAGAAAACATTGTCCCATTTCTTTGTAAAGTGCTCTTGTTCCCCATCCCCCATGTCTGTCTGTCTGTCTGTCTGGCTCTCTCTCATTCTCTCTCTCTCTCTCTCTCTCTCTCTCTCTCTCTCTCTCTCTCTCTCTCTCTCTCTCTTTCGCTCACACACACACACACACACACACACACACACACACACAACTCTCTCCAATAAAAAAAAAACAACACATTAAGGAAAGGCTACAAGGTAGGCACTGTGCTAGAACTGGGGATATAATAGTGAGTTAAAAGAGAAATAACATTCTCATTCTAGTGATGATCTTAGCCCAAGACGGAGAAAGCAAACACTAATCAAAGAGCCACAAAAACGACCATAATATGTCAACTACAACTAAGAACTGGATTAAGCTAAGAGAGCCACCATTGTCAGCCCTCTCTCAATCCTCTGTAAAGTGTGTTCCAGGAAACGGCCTCAAGTGAGTCATGCTCTGTAGAGATCAAGGAAAACACTCAGTCTCTCACATCTGAAATTATGTAGTTGGGACATCAGGAACAAAAGTGGGGAAGGAACATTCAGAACTGCAGCTGAGCGGTCTCTCTCTCTTTCTCTGTCCAACTGCTGCAGTAGCCCCCGCTAGTGGATCCAGTTTCACTCCAGTTCCCCTGGCCTGTTCCC
>NW_011924662.1:0-878 GCF_000151845.1 Pteropus vampyrus
TATTCAGTTCAGATACAAAATAGCGTGTATTAGAGGACAAACGTTAACAGAAGCCCGTGGAGCATGTACGATCTCTCTAACTCACGTTATTTAGAGCTCAGGCTGAACGTAGATGGTCACATGCCCCATGGCCAAGACCAATAAAAAAGGACCGTCCCCGGGATGTCCTGTATGCATTTATGGTGTGCATTTTGGGGCTGGGGGCAGGGAAAATTCGTGAGACTACATAATTCCCTGGTTGGCAGGTGGCCTTGTTGGAAAATAGGATCTCGACTGCAGAACATGGCACCTAGTGAATGAGCCTGTCCTTCTGCTGAACTAACCGTGTCTCTTCCCGAGCTCCTTGCTAAGCGGCCCAAAGCGGGAAGAGATGAGCGTTCAGGGCCATGGGTTTTGTCCCCTCACCAAATCGTAAGCACCACAGAGGCGGGGACGTTGTCTGTCCTGTTTGCCACTAGAATACTCCTGCACCCATAGGAAGGCGACCAGAAAATATTCGTTGAAAAAAAAATAGTTGTCGAATGGAAGAAAGAATAACAGCACAAGTGACGAGGAAGGGAATGACGTTTAGAAGGAAAGGCCGCATTTGCTTGAGCTCGCGTCAGGGTAGTGGACCGGGGCTTTCTGGGTAGACGGTGTCTGGGTTTATTGCAGCCACCGTTGTGCCTCCTGCCTGGCGATCTCCCACTGCCGTTAAATGCAAAGCGGGCCGGCTCCGTGCTGGCCCCGCCTCGCGTCGGCCGTGAGCCCATCACCTTGACCGGCGCTGTCTCTCAGCGTCAGCCGTTCATCCTCCGCTGTTTGACCCAGAACGTATGACCATTTTTTCTGTAAGAGCAACAGGCTGGAATTCTCCAGGCGACACGGCCCGAGGGCCT
>NW_011924663.1:0-878 GCF_000151845.1 Pteropus vampyrus
TGGGGTACGGCGCCTCCAGAGCCGCCGACGTGCCCGCCGTTTGCATGGAGCGTGCGCTCCTTGGTGCGTGGCCCTCCTAGGTCCAGACCTCCTCCCTCTTTTGGTTGAGGTCCCGTGCGTTTACCCGCGACTCGGAGGGGGTTCTCCCTCAAGGAGGACGATGGTGCAGCGCTGGCCTGTGAGGGACGCCGCAGGCGCGTGGGACCACGTGGAGCATCATCTTTGCTTTCTCGTCTTCTCGTGGAGCGCGCCCGTTTCAGAAGTGCCCTGGAAGCGGCGCGCGGGCTTCTTTCCCTGCTGGGCGCCTCGTCCCTTGGCCGAGTGTTCTTTCGTTTCCTCTTCTTGTCTGTCTCTGGTTGGTTGGTTGTCGTAGGAAAGACTTCATAAGGACAGGAATCCAAACCTCTCCAAGACAATCGATCTCTGATTGAGGAGCAGAACTTTCGAGAAAAGAAATTAATTTCTTTCCCCCTTCCTCGTCTTTTCCCCTCTGGAGAAGTGGGGAAGGTGGCGGCGGCGGCGGCGGTTGTCCGGGCCGGGTGGGTCGGTGGGTCCCCTCAGCCCGCGCCCCGCAGAGCCCGCGCCGCGGCCGGCGCAGGGGAGTCGAGCGGCGGCGGCCAGAGCGGCCAGCGCGAGGCCGAAGCAGAAGGAGACTCCACTGAATATGCTGCCGGACAGCACCGGCCTCCCGCTCTCCCGAAAGCGCCTCGCCTGCGACCAGCGCGGCCCCACCTACCGGAACAAGTCGAACAAGTCGGGCCGCCCCTCCCCTTGTACCTCCTGCTCTGGCAGCCTGGGAGGGTGACATCCAACACAAAGGGCGAAATCTGTCTCCATGACAACATTCACACAAGAGGAAATGGCATTCCCGCAAGTGA
>NW_011924664.1:0-877 GCF_000151845.1 Pteropus vampyrus
AATTTTTCACATGCAGCACAATGTTATAGTTGACCAAGAAAAGCAATTATCCAAATGACACATACTGCAAAGTCAGAGACGTTAAGTAGTTTTCCTTAAATCACAATTCATTTGTGCCACAGAAGGTAAGAACTGAGTTCAAATTCCGCCTCTTCCATTTACAAGTTATGTGACTTTAGGCAACTTTCTTATCATTGCTAAAAATCTTTTTCTCAAATGTGAATTGAAGATCTGATATAATTTGAAAGGGTTTTGTGAAGATGAAACACTATCAGTCTTGTAAAGTTTTCATCCCTTGCATATTAATAAAAACTAATTTTTGAAATCCTATTATGAACAAGACACAGAACTCAGAATTTTTATATATTAGAAAATAAATTTAGGAATTTACATAATGATAAATCACTTAAACCTTTACTTTTATATTTACACATATAGGATTACACTCTGGAGAAGATTTATTTTCAAACCACACAGGAGGACTTAATTGACATCTTACTTTTGTACTCTATTCCGAGTTACATTTCTATCCTTACATTTCTATCCTAAGAATTAATTCTGGACACTAGTATGGCTGTCTATTCTTTACGTTATTATCTATTTCGACAATAAAATTTTGTCAAGCTATTTAAAAAGTCATGTATTTTAGCTTTTTCTTATAGGAATCTGCAGACTGATCAACACTGAGAATCAAAGAAACTGTTGATATAACTCAGTTCTTATTCTTTCTTATTAGCAGCACGGGGCTGCCATCTACCAGTAATAAGAGAATTTGCAGTTTCCCTAATTATAACACCACAGAGAGAAAAACATGTTTTCATTATTTTGCTTTTGGACTAAATTTCTAGAAATGTGTTGAAATGTTGGAATTATCAAC
>NW_011924665.1:0-877 GCF_000151845.1 Pteropus vampyrus
AGCCTAACCAAGAAGGCGCAAACTAAGCCAGGTTTCCTCCAGAAGTATTCCTTGACTCCAAAGCTTGTTCACCAGGCAGGCCATTGGGCAGGCGTGAGGCAGAGAGAGGCTGGCAACAGGAGAGAATAGACTTGCATTCCATCAGTTTCCATCTTGGCTTTATTCAGTTTTCCACGTGAGAATATTTAACTGAATCCGTCTAACCTTCAAGCAATTTCCAGCTGCCCATCAGCTCCTAAGAGATCATCTTGCTCCAGGCAGGGCAGGCCTCAAAGCAACCACACAGCCCACACAAACCAAAGCCAGAGCTGAGAACAATTAGAGTAGACGGCACCTGATACTGAGTGATAACCTTGACTTCTGCCATTTTGCTCCAGGGTGTTTGTCTGCAACCACCATGGGACTCTTTGTCTCCTGGTGAAAGGCCAGACAAGCAGGTTCAGGGCCGCGTTTGGAAGGACAAGGAACTCTGGGGAGAACGGGCTCAGATACTGTGAACTCAGAGCAAAGTTGGTATATTCCCCCACAGGAGAGGGAGGCAAAGGGAGAGGTGAGCACACCCCCTGGGAACGTGCACTTGTGGGGTCCCCCATGTGTAGCGACATTGCTGTTGGTCATTCACTGCTCCCTGTATACTTGTGGCCAACACACAGAGTTCTCGAGGTTTTTGAAATATTGATAAAAAATGCCCCCCACCCCACTTTCCTCCATGTGCTCAGGTTAGATGGGGGCATCTCTGGCAGGCTCGTCCTGTGCCCCCACTTTAGCTGCCTGAGGTCAGAGAGAGGAAGTCTCTCCTCACCTTCACCCTCCCTTTGCACCCCCTTATTTCTTGGGGTTTCTCCATGAGAGCTTCGTCTTATGCTGTGTAGTGGGA
>NW_011924666.1:0-876 GCF_000151845.1 Pteropus vampyrus
CATGTCCCTAATAGCGATGGTGAGCCACCTTTTCATATATTTGTTGGCCATTTGTATGTCCTCTAGGGAGAAGTGTCTCTTCAGGTCCTCTGCCCATTTTTTGATCAGATCGTTTGTTTTTTTATTGTTGTTATTGAGTTGTATGAGTTCTCTGTATATTTTGGATATTAAGCCCTTATCAGAGGCATTGCTTCCAAATATATTTTCCCATTCAGATGGTTGTCTCTTTACCCTTGTTAATGATTTCTTTTGCTGAGCAGAAGCTTTTTAGTTTGATGTAGTCCCATTCATTTCTTTTTGCTTTTACTTCCCTTGCCTTTGAGGTCAAATTCATAAAATCTTCTTTAAGTCCAAGATCCTTGAGTTTCGTTCCTATGTTTTCTTCTATGTGTTTTATTGTTTCAGGTCCTTAATCTATTTTGAGTTAATTTTGGTGTGTTAATTTTGGTGTATCGTGATAGATAACAATCTAGTTTCATTCTTTTGCAGGTGGCTTTCCAGTTTCCCAGCACCATTTATTGAAGAGGCTTTCCTTTTTCCACTGTATGTTATTGGCTTTTTTGTTGAAAATTATTTGCCCATATAAATATGGGTTTACTTCTGGATTCTCGATTCTGTTCCACTAGTTCATGTGTCTGTTTTCCTGCCAATACCATGCTGTTTTGATTACTGTCGCTTTGTAGTATAATTTGAAATTGGGCAGAGTGATGCCTCTAGGCTCATTCTTTTTTTCTCAAGATAGCTTTGGCAATTTGGGGTCTTTTGTGGTTCTGTACAAATCTGATGATTTTTTGTTCTATTTCTTTAAAAAATGCTGAAGGGATTTTGATGGGGATTGCATTAAATCTGTATAAAGTTTTAGGTAATAAGGTCATC
>NW_011924667.1:0-876 GCF_000151845.1 Pteropus vampyrus
TTTAGTCCATCTCCCCTCTAGAGGTTGGACTGTAGAGACTAAAGTACCAGTCTGTGGCCCGTTAGGAACCCGGGCCACATAACAGGAGGTGAGTGTCAGGTGAGTGAGTGAAACTTCATCTGTATTTGCAGCTGCTCCCCAGTGCTAGCATCACCGCCTCAGCTCCACCTCAGATCATTAGGCATTGGATTCTCATAGGAGCACCATTAGTCCATGGTGTCAAAAAGGTTGGGGACCGCTGCTCTAATCACAATGCTGGCAACTAGCTCTTATCCTTAGGCTATCTAGAGGCCCATAAGAGTCACTTCATTCGTAGTATAAGTTATGGTATAGTTGAAAGGGGCTTATTATGGATAACAAAAACACTTCTCTCGCCTCTCTTGCTCAGAAAATTCCAAAGGTTTTAGGAATTCTGTGCCAGGAATTAGGGACAAAAACTACACACACACACACACACACACACACACACACACACACACACACATGCGCACACACACACACACACATATCACAATATTACACCAACTAATGGTTATCTTCTCGGTGTAGCTTCTGACAAGTGTGAAATAAAAGGTTTGTGCTTTTCAGTTTGCCACACACTACCATTTTGTCATCTCCTCAACTCTGAGGCTGTATCATCTGCCACTTGTCAGAGGCATTGCACTGTTGATTCTCTTATAGCAGAGAAAGTTCTGTCACTGTTTCCAATAAATGTGAATAAAGGGTGTACTGAGAGTACCATGTAGTACAAAAAAAAATGGAGCATATTGCTTTGAGTAAAGAAAGAATATTCTTGTGTGTTTCATATGTGATCTGTGTTTTAGTGCCCAAAGACCTTCTTTTTCCTTTAAAAGTGGCTTGCTTGACTCACATTAT
>NW_011924668.1:0-876 GCF_000151845.1 Pteropus vampyrus
TTTTTTTGATAATGACCCATCCTTACCAAGTGTGAAGATGATAGCTCATTGTGATTTTTGAGTTGAGTATTTCTAATGATTAGTAATGTCGAACATATTTTCAAACATCCATGGGCAATTTTTATATCTTTAGAGAAATGTCTATTCAGTTCTTTTGCTCATTTTATTTTATTTTTTTATTTATTTATTTTTTTTTTTGCTATTTAGGGGTAAGAGTCCCTTATTAAGTTTAGATATTAATCCCTTATCAGATATATGGTTTACAAATATTTTCTCTCATTGTGTAAGATGCCTTTTTACTCTTTGTGTGTGTGTATGTTGTTGTTGTTGCAGAAACATTTTAGATCAATGTAGTCACAACTGTCTAATCTTGCTCTTGTTGTCTCTGCTTCTGGTGTCATGCCCAAGAGATCATTGCCAAGACCCATGTCATAAAGCCTTTCCTCTGTGCTTTCTTCTAGGAGTTTTAAATTTGGGCCATACATTTAAGTCTTTAACTTATTTTTATTTGATTTTTGTATATGGTGTAAAATAAAGGTCTAATTTTATCCTTTTGCATGTGGCTATCCAGTTGTCCCAACATCATCTGATGAAAGGACTATACTTTTCCGATTTTGTGTTCTTGGCACCCTTGTCAAAGATTTGTTGAACGCAGAGGTGTGGGCTTATTTCTCTATTTAGTTCTACTGATATATATGTCTGTCTTTATACTAGTATAATACTGTTTTATACTTTTGTAATATGTTTTGAAATCACAAAGTATGAGGCCTCCACCTTTTTTTTCTTTCTCAAATTAATTTTGGCTATTTGGTGTCTTTTGTGGTTACATATGAATTTTATGGTTATTTTTTCTATTTCTGTAAAAATGCCATGGGC
>NW_011924669.1:0-875 GCF_000151845.1 Pteropus vampyrus
TCAATAACTATGTATCTATCAATAAGTACTTTAAAGTAAATAGACTAAATCGCTTTAGCCTTAGATATAAAGTGGCTGAATTGATTTAAAAAAAAAAAAGACCCATACATATGCTGTCTATTGACTACTTTCAGATCAAAAGACAAAAACAGACTGAGAGTAAAGAGATGGAAAAAGATATTTTATGCAGATTGAAACAAAAAAACTAGGGTAGCAAAACTTTTACCAGATAAACTAGGCTTTAATGCAAAGGCTGTAACCATAGACAAAGAGAGGCATTTTATAAAGATAAAAGGATCAACCTAATAAGAGGATATTATTAGGTTGTAAACATACGCACACTCAACCTAAGAGCACCCTCAAAAAATAAGCAAATATTGACAGGCGTAAAGGGAAATATCAACAGTATTAAAATAATAATAAAAATGTAACACCCCATTGACACCAATAGACAGTTCTTGCAGACAAAAAATCAGCAAGGAAGCCAGTAGCCTTAAATGACACAATATAACAGATGGATTTAATTAATATTTTCAGGACATTTTACCTCAAAACAGCAGAATATACAATCTTTTCAAGTCTATGCGGAACATTTTCCAGGATAGACCACATGTTAGGCCATAATACAAGTCTCAATAAATTTAAGAAGATTGAAATCACATCAAGTGTCTTCTCCAACCACAATGGAATGAAACTAGAAATTAACTACAAGGAAAAAAACTAGAAAATACACAAACACATGGAGGCTAAACAACATGCTATGAAACAATGAATGTGTTACCAATGACATCAAAGAAGAAATCAAAAGATACCTAAAGACAAATGAAAATGAACACACAACTACTCAAAATCTACAAGACACAGCAAAAGCAGTG
>NW_011924670.1:0-875 GCF_000151845.1 Pteropus vampyrus
AAGAATGAGGCTGGAGGCATCATTCTGCCCGACTTCAAATTATACTACAAAGCAACAGTAATCAAAGCGGCATAGTATTGGCAGTGAAACAGACACTTGGATCAGTGGAACAGAATCGAGAGTCCAGAAGTAAACCTATATTTATATGGGCAAATAATTTTCTACAAAAGAAGCCAAAAACATGAGGTGGAGAAAGGAAAGCCTCTTCAATAAATGAGGGAAAACTGGAAAGCCAACTGCAAAAGAATGAAACTAGACTGTTGTCTATCACCACACATCAAAATTAACTCAAAATGGATTAAGGACCTGAATATAATACCTGAAATAATAAAATGCATAGAAGAAAACATAGGAACTAAACTCAAGGACCTTGGGCTTAAAGAGGATTTTATGAGTTTGACCTCAAAGGCAAGGAAAGTAAAAGCAAAAATAAATGAATGGGACTACATCAAACTAAAAACTTCTGCTCAGCAAAAGAAACCATTAACAAGGTAGAGACAATCATCTAAATGGGAAAATATATTTGTAAGCAATACCTCTAATAAGGGCCTAATATCTAAAATACACAAAGAACTCATAGGACTCAACAACAACGAAAAGCAAAAGATCCAATCAAAAAATGGGCAGAGGACCTGACACACACTTCTCCCTAAAGGACATACAAATGGCCAACAAATATTTTGAAAAAGATGCTTAACATTGCTAACTATTAGTGAAATGCAAATCTAAACCATAATGAGATACCATCTCATTATGTTAGAATACTTATAATCAACAGGTCAAGTAATAACAGATGTTGGAGAGGATGTTGAGAAAAGGAATCCTTATACACTGCTGGTGGGACTGCAAATTGGTACATCTACTATGGGAAAATA
>NW_011924671.1:0-875 GCF_000151845.1 Pteropus vampyrus
AGTTCCATAAAAATCCAATTTTCCAGCGGGTCCTCTCTTGTCTGACTATGACATACAGTTAGCTCATCACCTTCATGATAGTAATAGCCCCAAGTTCTAAAGACAATAGATAGATTTCACCCCACCATCCCGAAACTACTATGCCTATTTTTGTTGTCCCCATTGCACTTGCATATCTCGTGATCATTCGCTTTCCTGGCCTTCTGCATGTGCCAACGTGCGTAGCTTTGCATTGTGGGCCACCGTGGCATAAAGCTTCTATAATATATCCTTGCTATCTGCACTCACTCCTCCGTGAGAACACGCCCAGAAGTGGAATTACTGGAGAAACTTCATAAAGAACCTCCACGCCCACACACACACACCACACCTCCGCCCAGGAATGTGCTTATATTTTAAGATACCTCCCACCTCTCCAAGACCTACACACTCGCTCCTCCTGAGGTCCATGGTGAGCACAGGGAACCCGTCTCCAAGCCCTGGGCGCACCTGAGGGGAAGGCCAGGCGAGCTGGTAACGCAAGGCCTGAGCTGCCAAGCTGGACTCAGGGGGGCAAATGGAAGTTTCGCAGGAGGAAGGGGGACATTAAATGGCCTCTTTGTGGAGAGGAATTGCGGGCCGTCACTCAGGATTAATTTAAGCAGCAACAGCAAACACACACCAAAAAGCAACGTCTCCCCGCCAGCAACCACCCCCGCGATTGTGTTTCGGAGAGGGCTGTGGGACTCGGTGGTGTGGCTCGGTCTTTCAAGGCTGGGGAGGGGGACGTCCCTGCCCTTTAATAAAGTGGGGCGCCACAGTCGGAAGGGGAAACGCTGCTCCTGCCTCGCCCCATGTCCCTTGCTTGGTGAAATGGGTTTTGCAGGTTTGGGTGA
>NW_011924672.1:0-874 GCF_000151845.1 Pteropus vampyrus
TACGCATTGAAAATGAAGAAATGAAAGGGCTCAAGAGGTGATCGCAAAGCTCAAGAGGCACGGAGGCCAGACACAGACCCACGGCTGTCTGCAGTGTCCCCCAACTGACCTCTTTCCAGCGGGTGACGGCCTCCAGGGACGGAGGGGCCGAAGCATCCCTGGGTACGCTGTCTGTGGGTGGCCTGGAGCTCTGCACGAGGATACAGAGAGCAATGAGACGTCGTTTGTACCTCTAGGGGCTCAAAGTGTCAGTGAGTGCTTCCGCAACTTCTGTACCCCCGTCCCCGCAGACGACCGAGCATCGCCCTCAGAGCCCCGAGGCGCCGGGAGGGCCGTGAATTTGCCGCAAGTGAGCCGTATCTCGGAAGTCTGCAGTTCCGGCTCAAAATGGACGTCACTAGAGAGCTTTCTGCCAGATCTACCATATACATATATATGCATATATATGTTCATCTATATGCATATATATGTATATGGTGGATTTTCGAAGGAAACCTGTGTGGACCCCTGGTCTACCAGAGAAGGCAGGCCGCTCCCAGCACCTCCACCTTCCCGGAGTGTGGACACCGGGCGTTCCAGAGCCACAATTCAGCAGGATCTCTTTTCATCCCAGAGGCCCCGGGGCTCCTTCCTAAGGCCTCTGCTCCTTCCTGCTTTCCGCATTGGAAATCAGACTTCGGGACGGAAGCAGACACCTCCCTCTCCCTCACCTTTCTGCCTGGGATGGTCGTAATGGTCCCCGTGTACGCATTGAAAATGAAGAAATGAAAGGCTCAAAGAGGTGATCGCAAAGCTCAAGAGGCACGGAGGCCGAAATCAGACCCACGGCTGTCTGCAGTGTCCCCCAACTGACCTCTTTCCAGCGGGTGACGGC
>NW_011924673.1:0-874 GCF_000151845.1 Pteropus vampyrus
CCAATAAAAAAAAGATGTGTAGGGACTTTAACATATGTAGAAATTAAATATATAAAAACATCACAAAAGACAGGAGCGAGCACAAATTATATTATAGTAAATTTTAAACATTTTTATCTCAACTAGACAATAGTGATTCTAAATAAATTTGATAAATTTATTGGATATATATTGTAATACCTAGAGTAATCATTGCCAAAAAAAAAAAAAAAAAGCTAAAAAGCAAATAGAGAATAAGAAAATCCATAAAAACAGAAAGCAGAACAGTAGCTGCAGGGTACAGGGCAGGGATTAATCTGGACTAATCCCAATAGGTACGGGGGTTCTTTTCAAGGGAATGTAAATGTGCTGGAATTACACAGTGGTAACGGTTGTACGACATAATAGACTAAAAAACACTTGTGTGTCAACTTTAAAATGGTGAATTTTATGCTATGGGAAGTCCTTCTCAATTAAAGCTACAACATGTTTTTTAAAGAAGAAACCCTGTAAATTCTAAAAGAAAAGAAAACAGAGAGCTAGACTGGAACTTCAGAAGCAAAAGAATGGAAGAAACAAGAGAGAAACAACAGAAAAACTGCACGATGGCAGTTGAAGCCAACCGTACCAACACTTAAGTTACATTTACGTGGACTATCTAACTCCAATCAAAAACAGAAAATGTCTAAACTGGGATAGATTAAGGCTCAACAATATGCTGCTTTAAATTAAAAGACAATGCTTTAAATAAACAGGCTGAAGTACAACACTGCAAAAGAGATATAAGTTGAAAACAAAGCATAAGGAAAAAAATGTGCAATTTATAAGACTGCTGCACTGGAGTGCAAAAATGAGGACTAAGAAAACAAAACACAAATTAAAAAAGATGCGGTTA
>NW_011924674.1:0-874 GCF_000151845.1 Pteropus vampyrus
CCAGTAATTCTCCATGTATGTGGTGCTACCTTACACTGGTTGCTTACCCATTTAGAGCTTAAGATTCTCATCAATAACCCAATAATCATATATAACTAACTAGATTAAATGAGCAACACATGAAAGGTATTAAAGACATACTAGATTCACTATTTCAAATATGATTGACTCGGAGCTTACTGATTCAGAAGGTGGAGAGAATGTGTTAGTAATATCATGATCATCATCAGCATCATCACTATTATCCTCAGAAAGAGGAAGAATATCAATGCCATGGAATTAAGAAAAGTCCTAGTACTGAGTTATAAAACAAAAGTTTTTCATATGGGGAATATTAAAGAATAGAATAGAAAGTACATATATCTTTACTGTAAAGAGAAGAAGTTAAGTAGAAATAAACACTATTAGAAAACATAGCAAAAGTGCCTTATTAAATGCCTATACTGTGGTGTACATGGCAAGACTACAAACTTACAGAAAACTCATTCAGAAAAGTCACCAGTCTTGGAGGAGAACATACACAGGCTATAACCTAATGGATGTAAAAATATTCTGAAATTACAAGCCTATAAAAATCGTTTTATCTTGAAATGCATAACCGTAGCTGAGACAAATATACATGTTCAAACAAAACAATAAACAAAATGTGCATTTTCGACATTACACTAAAAACAGAAATATATATTTAAGCCCAAAGTTATTTTATTTGTAAAATATATAAGTAAATAAACAAAGAAATATGAGCCAAAGGCAACAGCAAAGACTAGATCTTGGGTATGCATTTACGAGATTTTGAAAGTTTACATTGACTGTAGTGACTGCATATCACGTAGCAGTCTTGATTGTCAGTACGCACATACACAGTCTTGATTGT
>NW_011924675.1:0-874 GCF_000151845.1 Pteropus vampyrus
TAGCTAAATATATATATATATATATATTTATATATTTATTTAGCTATATATATATTTATATTATATATTTAGCTATATATATATATTATATATATATATTTAGCTATAAAGCTATATCTGTTATAGCTTTATATATTCCAAGTATATATATTCCATATATATATATTCCAAAGAGGGCAAGACAAAATGAACAAGAAGTTGAAGACGATTACCCCAATAAAATGCATTTATTCCTAACCAATTTCAGAAACAGACTCCTTTTTTCAGCCTGGAACAAGTTGATTAAAGTGACTTCCAGATCCCCAGGAGGAAAGACCCTAAGACACCAAGCCCAGTCTATACCATAGCAATTCTATCAGAATCATTACAAAAGAACTTACAACCATTTACTCAGGTTAGTTACTGTACACTGAGGAAAGGGGAATAGCCTGATATTTCAAAAACTATTAGGGGGTTGTTTTGACATTGACACAGAGACTTGAAATTTTACATGGCTTCTTGTTAAAGCTGAAACATTTGGGAACCAGATAATAAATGTGTATCTGGCTGAAATTTCCATTCCACTGGACCCCTGGGTTTAAGTGTCTGTGAGCCCACCCAATGGTCATTTTCACAGTCCATGGGTATATGACTGAGTTTGACAAACTTGGCAGTTAGAGTAATACACAGATTGGTTTGTTTGCCAGTCAGATAAAGCTATCATAGTAGAGAAGGCCAAATGAATGTCTATGAGACTCATTTCTGGCCAAATAATAAATATAAAATAATACTGCATAAAACAGAGATCAACAAGAATGTTGCCTCACTCAAAACTTGGTGGAATGTGTGGGGTGGTCGTCACTATCATGTCTCCATTTAGCAGGTCTGATCCTTA
>NW_011924676.1:0-874 GCF_000151845.1 Pteropus vampyrus
GATGGATGGGTGGGTGGGTGGATGGATGGATCGATGGATGGATGTGGGTGGGTGCATGGATGCTGGATCGGTGGATGGATGGATAGATCGATGGTTGGATAGATGGGTGGGTGGATGGATGGATGGATGGATGGTGGATGGATGGGTGGGTGGATGGATGGATGGGTGGATGGATGGATGGATGGATGTGGATGGATGGATGGATGGATGGTGGATGGATGGGTGGGTGGGTGGATGGATGGGTGGGTGGATGGATGGATGGATGGATGGATGGATGGATGGATGGATGGATGTGGATGGATGGATGGATGTGGATGGATGGATGGTGGATGGATGGGTGGGTGGATGGATGGATGGGTGGGTGGGTGGATGGATGGATGGGTGGGTGGGTGGATGGATGGATGGATGGATGGATGGATGTGGGTGGATGGATGGATGGTGGATGGATGGATGGTTGGATGGATGGTTAGATGGATGGTTGGATGGGTGGGCATGCCCTTGGGAGCCCAACAGGGTTCCTTGGGGAGCAGCGTGCAGGAGGGGGCATTTATACAAATGGTTGGTGAGGCCTGGGTAAGAGAAGGACAGCGCATCACGTCAGGCTTCTTCTGAACAGACCGATGAGAGCGATGTCTGTTAGCAGCAAGGGTCATGAGCTGATGTGTGTTTGAGGAAGCTCTCCACCAAGCAGAGGTGTCGTGCTCATGGGCAAATCAGTAGAACTTAGTTATATGCTTAGACCAAACTAGGATCAGCAGAGAGACATGAAACGCTTCCATGTAAGGTAGCAGCCTCCATCAGCACTGTGCGTAGCCCGTGGCCCTGTGCCTGCCCGCACACTATTTGCTATTTGGTTTATGATTGGATAAAAACA
>NW_011924677.1:0-874 GCF_000151845.1 Pteropus vampyrus
ATTTTATGTTTTGTGTAAAATACACCCCCCAAATTCGTGGGGCGGCAGCTTCGAGGTCTTGAGGGTTCTGTTCTGCTTGCTGATTGATGAGGGGATTTGGCCACCTCTTACCTCACAGAGGAAAGGTGTCTATATTTTATTGGGGAAGAAGCAGCCATGTCACCTTCCCCTTCCCACCAGAGTTCTCCGAAGTCCCCGCTGAGGTTTCTGCTGACGGAGCGCGCGCTCGCCTCAGCCCCTGCCGAGCTGGGCCTGTCCTAAAGTGACCTTCCGTTCCAGGTCGCCTGAACTGGTGGTCCACGGTGTGCACGAGCTGTAAACGGCTCCTTCCTCTGGCCACGACGGGGGACGGGAACTGCCTTTTACACGCCGCCTCCCTGGGTAAGCTCCGCGGCGAGAAGCCCGTGGAAATCGGTGACGGCGACGCTGGAGGCGGGCTGGGGGTAACAGCGTATGGGGCAAGGAGACCCCCACTGGGCGAGAGACGCCCCAAGGAGCTTCGGCAGGACGCGGGGGCTCGCCGTGCCTGGGGAGTCGCGGGGGGCGTCGGGTCAGCCCAGCCGGTTGATGCAAGGACCCGTCCCCCGCTGTACAGAAAGACAAAAGCCTCGCTTGACAGACGGCCCACGGCAGCCCCCGGTTAGTGCAGATCTTTGCTCTAAGGCACGGTCCCCAACCCCCGGGCTCGGACCGGTACCGGCCGTGGAGCAGGAGACGAGCGGCGGGCGGGGGAGCGAAGCCTCGTCTGCATCTGCAGCCGGTCCCCAGCGCCAGCGTCACCGCCTCGGCTCCGCCTCAGGTCACCGGGCGTTAGATGCTCATAGGAGCTCCGGTCCCTGGTGCCACAAAGGGTGGGGAACGCTGCTCTAAATGA
>NW_011924678.1:0-874 GCF_000151845.1 Pteropus vampyrus
TCATCGCAATCTGAGGCTCAGAGTGGACATGAACTTGTGGACATGAACTTGGGGGACGTTACTCACCCAGTCTAAAAGCAAACGACAGGACAGGAGCCGCACGCGCCTGAGCGCCGCACCTGCCGAAAGCCCCCACCTCCGGCCCATCGTTGCTGGCTTCTCTGGTTTAGATTTTCAAACGGAACAGCCACACCAGCTGTTGCCCAGAGCCCCGGCCAGCCACTGTCCTCGCAGGGGGCGGGGCTGAGGGTGAAGCACGTAGGGTCACCAGTGCCAGGTCGCAGAGCAGGGACCTGGTGAAGAAATCACTCTCGGGAGCCACTGCAGGCAGCTGACCGAGGGCAGCAGACAAGGGGCGCTTGTGCTGAGACACAGCTGCGTCCCCCAGAAGAGACGGTGGGGACAGGCGCGCGAGGACCCGAGCCGGGGCTGCAGGGGCCACGTGCGCGCGGTGGCTTTGGTTTCTCTTTACGGTTTCCTACTTATCTCAAGCTTCCTACAATGCGCATGTTTTATTTCTATAACCAGAAATGAAGACTTTGAAAAGGAGAAGAAACAGACGTCTTGGTGGGGGGGCAGGGCCCGGGAGGTGACCCTTCGCGGTTCTCGCGCCTGCTCCCCTCGCCGGAAGCCGGGGGACAGGCAAGGCAGCCCTCTGCAGACCGCAGACACTCCTGGGACGCTGTGCGGAATCCCCCTTCCTGTTGGCATCCTGCCCCATCTCTGACAGCCGCTGGGAGGGAGTGGCCGGGTGGGCGGGCGGGCGGACACGGTCAAGGTCATGGTCACAGTGAGCTAACCCTGGTCAACCCCCAGGACTCTGACGGGGGCGGATCTCAGGAGAAAATACCTTTCATCTCCTGTTCAGGCACCA
>NW_011924679.1:0-873 GCF_000151845.1 Pteropus vampyrus
CCCTCTTACTAGTTGATTCTGACTCTCTGGTAGCCTTGCCTCTCAGCATATTTTTATTGTTTACTTATTGTAGAATGAATTCACCAAAAAAAATCTAAATGTGATTTTTTTCGCATAAAGTCAAGGGTATATTTGCCTTTGGGGTTTTTTTGGGGGGGCGGGGTAGGGTCCATTTGTTTGTCTGTTTTTCATAAAAACAGAGCAAAATATTAGAAGAATAGAGGACAGAATTATAACAGTGTGTCTCTGAATGATGGGATCATATGTAATTTTTATCCTCTTCCATATATTTTGTGGCATTTTTCAAATATTGTATAAAAAATCATTATTAAAAACATGCAAAAATAGAAATACATTACTTAAATGTTATAAATGATCCTCAAGATGGTTTATGAAAAGAATTATTTCCAAAGTCAAGATGCAGAATGCTCACTGGACCAAATAGGGTGTGTGTGTGTGTGTGTGTGTGTGTGTGTGTGTGTGAGAGAGAGAGAGAGAGAGAGAGAGAGAGAGAGAGAGAGAGAGAGAGAGAGACTTCTGCCTTTACTGTGACACTTCCAATGGAATTAGGACAAAGGTCTTTGCCAATTCATGTCAATGCAGTAGTCAAAGGTTTAATCCAGTTTTCAGATTTAACATGCTGATCTGTACCATTGCTCATACATCTTTTAAATCTTCCTTGGCACCTCTGGTTGGATTCTTCCTAGATGAGGAAAGCCTGAGTGATTTGTATCACCAAGCCACTACCCATACATTTACAGTCTTGCAAAAAACTCTAGTCTAGACAGTAATTAAAGTCAGAGATGTAATTTAATTAAAGCACATCTTTCCCAAGCCCTGAGGGCCATTCCTCAGCATTCACATATAGCAGTA
>NW_011924680.1:0-873 GCF_000151845.1 Pteropus vampyrus
AGCTCATGATTTGTAGGGGATAGAAAGTTGAATGATTGTCACCTTTTGGATTGCAACTCTTGTGCCACAAGAAAACAATATCGTACTTAACATACTCAAGAAAATAAAACATGAACCAAGGATCTAGAGAAACTGACTTGCAAGTACAAAGTCCTACCCCCATGCAAAAATTCAGGAAATACTGATGCCATGAGCCCTTCCTGAGGAATCTACTAGACAACCAAAGTGACTAGAGAGACATCAGCCTGAGGAGGTGAACATTAAATATTTGATTGCTTATAGAGTTAAAAATAAATGAAGGTTGGCACCTCACGTCACTCGTGGCCCTCCGCTGGTATCCCTGATCCCGCCTGGAGAAGCATGTCATCGGAAAGCAGTAGTATCCAAAACTACTCCATCTCTTTGAAAGCTTCTCTTGGTTAATTAAAAGAAACAGTCCTGGAGGGGAAAAAATGGCCTAGATGATAGAGGCTCTGTTCATCCCTCTGGCAACCAAATCAAAGTTGTGACAGAAACAAGGAGCAAGCAACAATGAAAATTGCCTGGGATCTAGATGAACAAGCCGTACGACTAGGGAGAAATCTAAGAAATCACCTTGCAACAGCAGAAGGTAGGACAGCGAGGACACGGGGCTGCCAGGTCCCAAGCGGCTGAGTGAGACGGAGGCTGCGGCAGCAGAAGTGTCAGACACCATTTAAAAGAGCCGTGTCTGCGAGCGGATTTTCACCATGAGGGACCTGCTCACTCTGAGCACCAGTGCCAATTCAGCTGCACTCAGGGGGCACCAGGACTTATAGGAAGACATTGTCGAAGTGAGGGCCAAGGCTAGACTTGCTCTGTACAGAAGTGCCGGAAGGTATCTATTGTTCCCTG
>NW_011924681.1:0-871 GCF_000151845.1 Pteropus vampyrus
CCCTTCCCCCCCACCCCCCCACCCCCACCATCCCCACCCCCACCACCCTTTGTCGAGGCTTTCGCAGAACCATGCAGCTCCCTCTGCCCACCCACCATTCCACCCTGGTCCTTCCCTCTTCATCCTCCGGGTCTAAGGTCAAGCAGCAATTCCCGGGGAGAGCAGCCCCCGAACCCTGCCCAACTGCCCCCATTTCGTGCTCCCTGTGGTCCGGTCTTTACTCCATGTGTTACAAATTCAATTTTCCAAGTCATCGCACTGAGAGCTGTTTAGTGTCTGGGTGTCCACAACCACACTCAGAGGTCCGTGAGAGCAGGAAACACGTCCACCTATTCGTCACCGAACTCCCAGTGCCTACAAAGTGCTGGGCACTGTTTTACTCCAGAAATATCCACGGAAAGAAGGGAGGAGAGTGGTGAGATGGAGGGGTGCGGGGGAAGGAAGAGACAGGACTTAGGAGAGATGGGGAAGGGGAGGGGAAAGGTTACTGAATATTTTACTTTTTAATACAATGTTTTAATATTTGTCTACTTTTCTTTGTTTTCAGGTTAAGATTAATCTTCCCCTCGGTGTGGTCGGGAGGGGAGGGGAGTGTTATTTAAAAGGCCTCTAGCCTGCTCTTCTTCCCCATATGACGAACACTCTGTTTCTCTGGTAGCAACTTGCAAGACTATTTCCGGGGTTTCCTGTAAGAGATGCATCCCCATTAGTTCAAGTTTCCCAAGGAGTCGACCCGACTGGAATCATAGAAGATACAGCGTTGGGCTCTGGCAGGAATCATGAAGTCACGTACAGCAGTGAGGCCCAGTGGTATCATTCTGTGAATATGAAGGATATTCATAATGCCCCAGTTGTCCAAAAATGGTGCCCG
>NW_011924682.1:0-871 GCF_000151845.1 Pteropus vampyrus
GCCATACAAATGAAGAATGAAAAGCTGGGAGAGGTGATCGCAAAAGCTCATAAGGCAGGGAGGCGCAAATCAGACCCACAGCTGTCTGCAGTGTCCCCCACTGACCTCTTTCCAGCGGGTGACGGCCTCCAGGGACGGAGGGGCCAAAGCCTCCCTGGGTCCGCTGTCTGTGGGTGGCCTGGAGCTCTGCACGAGGATACAGAGAGGAATGAGACGCCGTTTGTACCTCTAGGGGCTCAAAGTGTCAGTGAGTGCTTCTGCAACTTCTGTACCCCAGTACCCGCAGACGACCGAGCACCGCCCTCAGAGCCCCGAGGCGCCGGGAGGGCGGTGAATTTGCCGCAAGTGAGCCGTATCGCGAAAGTCTGCAGTTCCGGCTCAAAATGGACGTCACTAGAGAGCTTTTTGCCAGATCTACCATATACATATATATGCATATATATGTTCATCTATATGCATATATATGTATATGGTGGATTTTCGAAGGAAACCTGTGTGGACCCTGGTCTACCAGAGAAGACAGGCCGCTCCCAGCACCTCCACCTCCCCGGAGTGTGGACACCGGGCGTTCCAGAGCCACAATTCAGCATGATCTCTTTTCATCCCAGAGGCCCCGGGGCTCCTTCCTAAGGCCTCTGCTCCTTCCTGCTTTCCGCATTGGAAATCAGACTTCAGGACGGATGCAGACACCTCCCTCTCCCTCACCTTTCTGCCTGGGATGGTCGTAATGGTCCCCGTGGACGCATTCAAATGAAGAAATGAAAGGCTCGAAGAGGTGATCGCAAAGCTCATAATGCACGGAGGCGGAGATCAGACCCACAGCTGTCTGCAGTGTCCCCCACTGACCTCTTTCCAGCGGGTGACGGGCCTC
>NW_011924683.1:0-871 GCF_000151845.1 Pteropus vampyrus
GAAAAAGTGTTCTATCCATTTGTACTTTAACTTAGCCATCTATCAAATAATCCTTGCATGCCTACCTCACTTTTATTTCAATATTTGAGAAGCTTCTTGATTACATCATTTGCTAGATATGGTGAAGATTAAAAACATCTGGGACCTGGGCATCTAGAAGCATAGACTGTCCTCTCTTGGAGGGAAGTCTGTATTAAGACAGGCATAGGCACAGTCAACAAACTTGGCATTCGTAACCTTGACACTCAGTGTATCAAATGATGTTTCTTTTAATTGAAATTCTGAAATGCCCCTGAACCTTTCTTACAACATCACTAAGGTGGTTATAATGCGATGCTCAGATTCTCAAAATCACTTTAGGGGTCAGGTGGCCAAGAGGAGTGTATATCATAGGAGAAGGGGAGCAAATTGACTTCTTTAGAGTTAGGTAGATCTGGGTCCACATTTTGGCTCTACCATTGTTCCCATATGTTTTCCTCTCTTTGTCAGTGGTAACTAATTCTATTTTGGTGACCTGATTATTAAGAGTTATATCCAAATATGAAAACACTTGAAGTTTAATTTATTGACATCTATAATCTAATCCTCCCCTCTGCAACCATGTCCTAATCAAATCACAGCGAGTCGTAAAGACAGAATGAGTGGCCAGCTCAGATATAATATCTATAGTTCAGACTACTTTTAAAAAAATTTAGTGCCTAGCATATTAAGGGCTAAAATGCCATACAGAATATCCCCCAAATCCTCTATGCATTTGAGAATAAAGTAACAAAGAAGGAAATTTATTCTTTGCCATGAATATAAGTTCATTTACAGTAAAATTCTTTTGCATTTGCTAAAAGGCCACCCCAAAGAGATGGGTATTGGATGA
>NW_011924684.1:0-871 GCF_000151845.1 Pteropus vampyrus
TGGGCTCCGAGCTCGGGGCAATTTTGCTTTATATCTGCGCTGTTACAGTTGGCATGGGCTGATTGATTTGTCCTCAGATGTTTACAGACCGCAGGAGTTGCTATGGGCTATGAGCAGTTACAGAGTATGTGATTTTCAATCAAGAATTTAGGTAATATATCTGTTATTGAGACAGAACAATCATAAGGGAGGATGAGTCTTCAGCTGATCTTGAGATCTCTCTGCCCTTCGGCCTATGCAGCAAGATGTCCACAGAAGCAGGACAAAGAGCTGATTACAAGGTTAGCCATTTGAGTGGAAAATTCCTCTTCAAAATTATAACCAAATTATAACATAATCAACATGGAGAATCACCTGAAGTCCAGCTGATCTTAACATGTACATCTGATAATAAAAAGAAGGAGCCATATTGAAGCCAATAGCAGGGGCAAAGTTGTGAATCAGGCCAGACCAGCATCTGCAGGTGGTGGAGGAACACCGGGAGAGAGAGAGAGGCTGCAGAGGTTCCCCTGAAGTAGAGAAGATTCCTGACCTCATTCAAGGGCTCCCCAGCCCAGGGTCCCAGCCCAGGGTCCTAGCCTAGGGAAGAGAAGTTTCCAAAAACTGACTATAAAACCCAGAGGATATTCTGTCTGTCTGGGTGAGACAGAAGAAGGCTGAAACTCCAGATATCCCTTTGAAGGGCCCAGGCACAGGTTCTTCCGCCAGCAGACACTCACCCGGGGCACCTGTGGTGGGTCGGAGCCTCATGCAAAATTCATACAGGGAAAGACCACATTACCTGTACAAGAATGAGGGATGGATGGGCAGCCACAATTGTGTCTTAGTAGGGCCCCCATATTGATAATTTACAAACTGAGCCAGCTTGACT
>NW_011924685.1:0-870 GCF_000151845.1 Pteropus vampyrus
GAAATACAGATGGCCAATGAAAAGACATATGAAAAGAATGCTCATCAGAGAAATGCAAATTAAACTCACAATGAGATAATACCTCACAGCTGTCAGAATGGCTATCATCAATAAATCAAAGAACAACAAATGTTGGTGAAGATATGGAGAAAAAGGAACTCTCATACACTGTTGGTGGGATTGCAAATTGGTATAGCCACTATGGAAAACAGTATGGAGGTTTCTCAAAAAATTAAAAATGGGTATACCTTTTGACCCAGCAATTGCACTTCTGGGTATTTATTTAAAGAATCCAATACAATAATTCATAAAGATCTATGCACTCCTATGTTCATGGCAGCACAATTTACAATAGTCAAGATATGGAAGCAATCTAAATGCCCATCAACAGACAATTGGATCAAGAATTTGTGGTTCATATATACAATGGAATATTAGCCATTAAAAAAATTGAAATCCTACCATTTGCAATGATGTGGATGTATCTAGGGCTTATTATGCTGAGTAAAATAAGTCAGACAAAAATAAATACCATATAATTTTACAAAAAGAACAAATTAATCAAAAACAGACTCACAAATATAGAAGATACTCTGATGACCACCAGAGGGGAAGGGTTTGGGGGGCTGATAGAATGGAGTGAAGGGTTGAAGAAGTACAAATTAGTAGTTGATTGATGGTCATGGGGATGGGGAGCATGGCATAGGAAATGCAGTTAGCATAAATGAAATAGCTAGGTAGAGGGCCAGAGGAGAGAAAGAGCAATTAGGGGGATTGCTTTATAAATTATATAAATGTCTAACCAGTGTACTGTATACTTGGAACTATAAATAAATTTAAAAAATAAAAATAAAAATTATTATTAAAAAT
>NW_011924686.1:0-870 GCF_000151845.1 Pteropus vampyrus
TACTATATTGTTTTTGTATGATCTGTGTTCGAGAATACGAGTTTGCCCTAGGGATGTTCATACTCAGCTGTATGAAATATGTTATAAGTCTTCCTTTATGTTCACCTTATGATAATAACGGAGAAACGTTTTCCCATCCGAGAGGGAGACAAGGCGAAGAATCGGGGGAGATCCAAGGTATGAAGATTGCTTCTGGGTTTGGGTATCTCAAGGGGGAAACAAATTTCATACTCCCCACAAAAAACCATAACTCTTTGTAGATATTGCCACATTCCTATTCAGGTTGTTTTAATATTGTTATGGCTTAAATTCCTCTGCATGTTGTTCCCAGAGTTCACAAAATAGTGTAACATTAATATATAAATGTGAATAATTCAAGGCACCCCCAACACACACACACACACACACACACACACACACACACACACACACACACACACTCACACACTCATACCCCTTCATCATTCCAGTTTTACAATTGAAAAGTAAATTCCTTAGACAAATACTCACTGCCTTCATCTCTCTTCCTTGTGCCTGGAAGCCCAAATGGTTCTCTCATTACATATTTTGGAATTTCCCTTCTGTGAATGGGTCAGGCAGAACCTGGAAATGTCATTTTTTTCCATCTCTCTGCTCTATGCAAATCAGGACTTAAATAAATCCAAGAAGAAGCCTTCTGCTACCCGCTTTAAAAAGACTTCAGAAAAAGAAATTAAAAATCTTTCTTTAGGAAATATTTCATTGTTTTATTACTCTTTTATGTTCTGTTGTCTTTACTACCTCCCTCCATTAAAGAGCAGTTTCCTCTCTTAAATTCTACATCCTGTACTTGTCTATCCATTTCTTAGCTGTTCTAATGGCCTCACTACT
>NW_011924687.1:0-870 GCF_000151845.1 Pteropus vampyrus
CCTCCAGGTTGTGGCCATCACAGGTGTCACCAGAACCTGCAACGCAAACGCAGGTGCTGGAATCACTGGTTAGACTCCCTCCTTAATCTGGAGGAGAGAGACTGTTGGCCACCAAGTGCATAACTTCAGAGTTGTGGTGAATGTAGTATTCTTTGTGAAGCCTCCTTGGATTTATTTACTGTCTCGCCCTGTAGGACCCAGCTGTGCCCTACTGACGCCCCGAAGATCAACAGGGAGCATCTCCTAGCTGGAGGTCCAGTGCTGGATCCCTTATCCCTGGGTATGATGAGATAGTGGGGATGGCCTGACCTCCTCGACCTTAGGCTTCCTGGGAAATGGGGAGCAGGATGGAAGTGCCCTAGGGCTCCTCCTCATGCAAGGAGGGCAGCTCACCTGTCTCAGCTCTGCGGGCCCTTGGTAGTCCAGCATCAATAAGGGACATTGCAGGGTCCAAACCCAGCTGGGAGGTGCCCAAGCCCTGGGGACCCCTCAGCCTCCGTGAAGCCCTCCGGTGGGCCTGGGTCACGTCACGGCACCATCTCTCAGGCTGAGGTTCTATCGTCTATTCACAGATATGTAAAAATCAAACAAACCACAGAAAAAATGGAAGAAACTCAATGCAATGTCTATTTGGGATAGGATAAAGGGTAGGATTACAAATTGCTAATGTTTCTTTTCTTTTCTTAATATGTAAATAAAACATATAATTCATTTCCTTACATTTTAAATAGCAGTGTTTCCTGTAACTTTTTCACAGTGAAATACATTAAGCCATAAAACTTTTTAAAATTTATTACCACAAGATTATGGTTTTTCAATTGCAAGACACAGGTAAAGCACTGGGATGTTAGCAAAGATTATTAAGGATGA
>NW_011924688.1:0-869 GCF_000151845.1 Pteropus vampyrus
CAGAGGTTAGGAGCCAATGACACCCTTGGTCTCAACAAAGTTTAAGTTATGAACTGTTCCTACAATCTTGTTTTATATCTTAAACCCCATTTTCCAATTTGGCAGGGCCCTTACAGGTCCATCATCACCCTTGCCCAAGGGTTTTTAATGCTTGCTAAGGATGCACACATTTGTGGATAGCTTGTTACCTACAGTTTAAGAGGCCTCAAACATATAAAGGCCATGGCCTCAGATTTAGTTTCTCACTGTCCATCCTATAAGTATGAGCCACCACTTTCATTCCATCCCACCTCCCAAGCCAAGTCATTTTAGGATCTAGCCGCAGGGGGCCAGTGCTGGGTCAGCTCTGAGCGATAGGCAGGAGGCTTACAGGGATTAAGGCAAAGCAGGGGACACCAGATTTGGTTTCAAAAGTGATCTTCACCAGGATATTGGATTGCCTTTTAAGGAGCCACTAATGGAGATGAGGTGGGAAGTGGCCAGCCCTTTGGAAAATAATAACCCTTGAAGATTTTCCAACCCGATAGTGAAATTGAGTCACCCAATGGCAGGCTGCCACTTGGGATTACTGCTCCACTTTGCTTGTTTAGAGGGGAGTCAATGACACTGGAAGGACTTGTCCTGGGGCCAGCGATGAGAAGAGTCACCAGCAGTGCTCTCTTTGAGTCAGCATCAAGGTGGGAAAGGAAGTCATCTACTGAGCTCCTTAACTTCCTGAACCCATGGATCACTGTGTAGACTAGGGAGCAGATAGTGGGTGGTTCACTAGACAGTAAAGGTGCTGGGAGACCCTCCTGCCAGCTGGTAAACAACCTGAATGTCCTATTCCACTTCTTTAGAGCCCAGCTCCTTGACTCTACAAAGGAAAA
>NW_011924689.1:0-868 GCF_000151845.1 Pteropus vampyrus
TCAGGTGAGGGTGGAAGGTGGAGGCCACCGTCGGGCTGTAAAGGCAGCAGCGTGTAGAGGCTGACGCTCAGAGCTTCGTGGGTGCCAGACGGGGACCAGGTGAGCCGCTGAGATCCCTTAAAGTTGTGGGAGAGAGTCCAGGGTCAACTGAAATATTTTTGCCAGCTATGGACGCGCACCCAGCCCCCACCGGCTCACAATTACTCCCATTCGTTCCTGAAAGCTGGTTTTAAAACGTTTTATTGTGGTAAATATATATAACATAAGATTTACCATGTTTACTATTTTTAAGCGCACAGCTCAGCGGCATTGAGCACACGCACATTGCTGTGCCACCGTCCCCAGCGCCCATCTCCAGAGCTTTCTCCTCTTCTCAAACTGACCCTCTGTCCCCATCAAACACTCACTCCCCTCCCCTCCCCCAGCCCCTGGCTCCCACCATCTGCTTCCTGTCTCTATGGATCTGACTCCCCTGGAGACCTCCTGTGAGTGGGATCACACAGTATCTGTCCTTTAGTGTCTAGCTTATTTCACTGAGCACAGTGCCCTGGGGGTCCATCCACGGTTGTCGTGGGTCAGAATCGCCTTCCTTTTTAAGGCCGAATAATGTTCCATTGTTTGGATGGACCACGTTCTGGTGATCCATTCATCCATCGGTAGACTTTCGATTCCACATTTTGGCTGTTATGAATAACGCTGCCGTGAACATGGGCGTACAAATATCTCTTCAAGTCCCTGCTTTCAATCCTGTTGGGTATCTACTCAGAAATGGAATGGGCTGGATCGTATGGTAATTATGTGTTTAATTTTTTGAGGAGCACCATACTGTTTTCCATAGCGGCTGCACCATTTTATGAGAAAGTCATTT